>NC_134353.1:965247717-965475217 GCF_048569485.1 Anomaloglossus baeobatrachus
AGACACCCCAGGAATGCCGCCAACTACGGGAGGTGGCAAAGCAGTCATTTCTTTGCTGAAAACATGACATTTAAGGCTGGAGTGTGGTCCCAGCTGACGTAGAAGTGTGACGTTGCCTCCGGGCCCTTTTGGTCCTGCAATACCTACAAAGGCCTTGTGTTGTACAGAACATGATGGTAAGTAATGGCCAGACCTGCGCGGTCTTGTGCAATAGCTCAAGCCATTTTAATGGTTTCCTCTAAACCATAGATCGCAGAGTGGAAAGAGGACAGAACACATCCACCAAAGACGTCGCAAGATTGTCATTGGGGCTAAGGAGCATAAACTCGCATCAAAACAAGTGGCTGCATTCATGCTCGAGGCATCTAAAATTTAAGGGCTTGCAAACCCTGTGTGACCCGTTACGTTTTGTGAGAGGCAGGTAACTGCTTTTATATTTTTTAGTGATTCAAGGTATATGCTGAAAACATCAGGCCATACTTCACTAGGAGCTGTGAAACGGAAAAGGTCTTCTTCGTAACTGTTAGCGAGCAGCGCATACGATGCACATCCAGCACCCTCAGGCTATATTACTTAAGATAAGCTTCTCACCAAGCCAATTTTTAAACAAATGTAGAAAATATGTATTTATTCTGCCTGGTCTTCCTCCACACCTACGACCTACCGATCGTAACCAGCCAGCTTGTACGAGTGTGCGAGACATGGACTGCCGCGATCAACTGATCCGGAGAAGCGTCTATTTGCCCGGTACTTGGCACATTCAAATGAGATGGCAGAAAGAGTAACAGGGGGAAAAAAAAACAATTGAAGACCTGTGTCATGCCCATGAACTCGTGGTTCGTTCAGGGGAGCGTGAGATAAGTAAGAGTCGGTCACCAGAGTCATCAAGTGATTTTGGGAACGAGCAGGAATGCAGCGGGGAAACAGTCACTGAGGTATCACCGAATAATGCATCATCATGGCTGCAAACTTTCATCTTGTGCCTATTAGGAGAACCAGACCATTGGGATTTAGACACCCATGAAAATAAAAACCTTTAAACGAAAATCTTTTGTCACTTTTATTTGCACCAGGCTGGGCATTATTGTGACGGGGTATGCGACAGAGCAGTAAGGGACGCCAGGCTAAGGAACAATCCAAGAAGGAAATAGGACCGGGGGCGCCAAGGAGAATGCAAAAGTCCTCAAAGTCCAATCGTCCATGTACGGGCGATAAGGAGCTGGCCTTAGCACAGGTCCTCACCCTTCACTCAACAAAGCATAACTAAAAACTAAAACATGGGGCTGAATCTCCCACCCCTCCTTAGATCCACCCCCTTAACATTTGCTACTTGTAGCTAGAAAAGGGTTCCTAGACACAGCCTCCAGAGATTGTGTACTAGGCAAGCCCCCTGTAGAGGAGAACAATATATATGCAACCCCCCCCCCTCCAAATCAAGGACAATAGCTACGGCTGAAGCCTGATTGCAATATGATACAGGCTGGGGGGATATAATGTTACAATTATGCATACCTAGCGCTGCGGCAATTTTTAGGCCACACCCATACCCATATCCACTCCCCATTTACACCCATCATACTGAAACTGCAGAAGCTGTCCGTGATCGCTCTGAGCCACCACAGATCAGCAATGTGCAGAACAGGCATGGAGTTAGCTACAGGGTGTGCAGGCGGCTAGGACTCAGGAGGAGAGCTAAACAGGGTGTAAAGACAGCTAGAACCCAGGAGGAGGGCTGAACAGGGTGTGCAGGCGGCTAGGACCCAGGAGGAGGGCTGAACAGGGTGTGCAGGCAGCTAGGACCCAGGAGGAGAGCTGAACAGGGTATGCAGGCAGCTAGGACCCAGGAGGAGAGCTGAACAGGGTGTGCAGGCAGCTAGGACCCAGGAGGAGAGCTGAACAGGGTGTGCAGGCAGCTAGGACCCAGTAGGAGAGCTGAACAGGGTGTGCAGGCAGCTAGGACCCAGTAGGAGAGCTGAACAGGGTGTGCAGGCAGCTAGGACCCAGGAGGAGAGCTGAACAGGGTGTGCAGGCAGCTAGGACCCAGGAGAAGAGCTGAACAGGGTATGCAGGCAGCTAGGACCCAGGAGGAGAGCTGAACAGGGTGTGCAGGCAGCTAGGACCCAGGAGGAGAGCTGAACAGGGTGTGCAGGCAGCTAGGACCCAGGAGGAGAGCTGAACAGGGTGTGCAGGCGGCTAGGACCCAGGAGGAGAGCTGAACAGGGTGTGCAGGCAGCTAGGACCCAGGAGGAGAGCTGAACAGGGTGTGCAGGCGGCTAGGACCCAGGAGGAGAGCTGAACAGGGTGTGCAGGCAGCTAAGACCCAGGAGGAGAGCTGAACAGGGTGTGCAGGCGGCTAGGACCCAGGAGGAGAGCTGAACAGGGTGTGCAGGCATCTAGGACCCAGGAGGAGAGCTGAACAGGGTGTGCAGGCGGCTAGGACCCAGGAGGAGAGCTGAACAGGGTGTGCAGGCAGCTAGGACCCAGGAGGAGAGCTGAACAGGGTGTGCAGGCAGCTAGGACCCAGGAGGAGAGCTGAACAGGGTGTGCAGGCATCTAGGACCCAGGAGGAGAGCTGAACAGGGTGTGCAGGCAGCTAGGACCCAGGAGGAGAGCTGAACAGGGTGTGCAGGCAGCTAGGACCCAGGAGAAGAGCTGAACAGGGTATGCAGGCAGCTAGGACCCAGGAGGAGAGCTGAACAGGGTGTGCAGGCAGCTAGGACCCAGGAGGAGAGCTGAACAGGGTGTGCAGGCAGCTAGGACCCAGGAGGAGAGCTGAACAGGGTGTGCAGCTAAGGGTATGTTCACACATCAGGTTTTTGCTGTGCGGCACAATCCGGCGCCTTGCGGGAAAAACGCATCTGGGTTTTTTTCTGGTTTTTTTTTGCCGCCGGGTGTGGTTTTTCCTCAGACTTTTATTAGCGCTGGATTGTGCCGCATGTACTTGTGTTTGATCCGGTTTTTGCCTGATGTGGCAAAAAACGTCACTCCGGCGGCCACACAGGACGCAGAGAGGAACGTTTTTTGCCAGCGCCAAAAAAATGCATAGCTCCGGGTGCGGCGCTGTGCGGCATGGTGCATAATGAAAGTCTATGCGAGCCGGATTCGGTGTCATGCTTCAAACGCCGGAAGCATGTACCATATCCGGTTTTTACTTCTGAGCATGCCCAGAAGTGATATAAACTCATTGCTTGTCAGAAAATCAATCACTCACTCACTCTCAAACTCTCTCACTCACTGACTGACTCACTGACTTATTCACTCACTCTCACCCACTCACCGATCACCGGCGCAGGGCTGCACGGCTGTCACACTGCTCCGGCGGCTTTTCCTGATTTGGAAATGCCGGCCGCCCATTATTCAATCTCGTATTCCCTGCTTTCCCTGCACACCGGTGCTTATGATTAGTTGCAGGCAGACACGCCCTCACGCTGAGTGATAGCTGTCTCACTGCAACCAATCACAGCAGCCGGTGGGCGGGTCTATATTGTGCAGTAAAATAAATAAATAAATAATCAAAAGAAAAACGGCGTGCGGTTCCCCCCCAATTTTGATACCAGCCAAGATAAAGCCACACGGCTGAAGGCTGGTATTCTCAGGATGGGGAGCTCTACATTATGGGGAGCCCCCCAGCCTAAAAATATCAGCCAGCAGCCGCCCGGAATTACCGCATCCATTAGATGCGACAGTCCAGGGACTCTACCCGGCTCTTCCTGAATTGCCCTGGTGCGGTGGCAATCGGGGTAATAAGGGATTAATCATGGCAGGCGTCTATGAGACACCCCCAATGATTAACCTGTAAGTGAAAGTAAATAAACACATACACCCAAAAAAATCCTTTATTTGGAATAAAAGACAAAAAAACACCCTCTTTCACAGTTTTATTAAAATCCCCAAATACCCCTCCAGGTCCGATGTAATCCACAGAGGTCCCGCGACGCTCTCAGCTCTACTACATGAAGCTGACAGGAACGGCAGTAGAACACCGCCTCTCTCTATCAGCTCCACACAGCAACTGAAGGGAGTCGCGCTGTCAGCGGTGACGTCACTGAGGTAATGCCGGGTTGTGTGCGGTGATGATGCGTGTGAGGTAGTGCCTGCCTGTGCGGTGATGATGCGTGCTGGGTAGTGCTGGCGTGTGCGGTGATGATGCGTGTGAGGTAGTGCCGGTGTTTGTGCAGTGATGGTGGGGTCTCTGTCGCTCTCAGCATAACAAAAAAAAAAAAAAGATCCGTTGCATCAGTTTTTTCACAATCTGAAACGGATCCGTTGCATCAGGCACAAACCAGATTGTGCCTGATTGGAAAAAACTGATCTGTGAACTTAGCCTAAGGCTGCTTTCACACATCCGGTTTTTGCCGTGCGGCACAATACGGCGCTCTGCAGGAAACACGCAACAGTTTTTTTTGCCGCCGGTTGCGGTTTTTCCTGTATAAACTTACATTAGTGCCGTATTGTGCCGCATGGGCTTGCGTTTGGTCTGGTTTTTGCCGCATGCGGCAGATTTAGCCGATGCGGCGGCCAGATGGAACGGTGCCTGGCATGTTTTTTTGTCCAACAAAAAAAAAACGCATCGCGCCGCATCCGGCCAATGCGGCGCGATTTGAAATGCATGCCTATGGACGCCGCATGCGGTTTTTTCCACTGCGCATGCTCAGTAGCCTGCCGCAAGCGGCAAAAACCGGACGGGCCGCATGTAAAAAACTTATGCAAAGGATGCGGTTTTGTAACTGCATCCGTTGCATAGGTTTTAGAGCTGGATTGGCCGGCTCTGCAAAACCGGTGGTGTGAACTTAGCCTAAGATGCAGCAGCTCTGCCAGGCAGGAGATCATGTGGACGGTAGCTGATAGAAGCATTGCCAATGCTTCTATCTTTGCATATTACCGGCCAGTGCTGTGCACCTGCAGGAGAGGACACAAGTGGTGAGTACACTGTCTTCTCCCCAATGTCCTGATCTACCGTGTGCCTGCAGCATTGAGAAGCAAACACTGCACACACGATAGATCAAAGAAACAGCTGGAGGAGCACAGGCTCCGGACCGGAGGGGAGGGAGGGGGAGGGAATCAGCGCTGGGGACATTCATAGCAGCAGCACAGAGACTAGCGTATCGCGCTCTGCTCTGTAATGCTCAAGACACGTGTTAGGATGGTAGGAGGGAAAAGCAGCGAGGCAGGGAGTGGGTGGGCGGAGCCGGGATAAAGACCTCCCACCCGGGGCAACGGGACAAACTCTGCAAAGCGTGAGAGATATAGATCGCTATATATATATATATATATATATCTATATATATATCTATCAGCTAAAAAGGTGTTCTATATACTCAAGTTGACAACTTGCAATATCCCTTTAGAAGATGAAAGTATATATTATATACACTCGCATCATATATAAACATATGTATCTCCGGGATTTCAGCTACCGGGGGTGGCTGAGACCCTGGAGATATCGATCAGCGTCGTTTTTTCCGGTCCCCATTCACGTGATCGCCGTTACAAACCGTGTAACAGCGACAACGTGAAAGTTAATGTCGCACTGGTAAAAAAAAAAAATAATTCTTCTCCCATCTGGCATGATCAAACATGTTAGATGGGAGATGAATGTCCTCCCCCGGTCCCGGTGTGTCCAAAACCTCCTCACAACCCCCGGTCCCCGGTCCCCCTGACATGTCAGATGGCACGGAAAGGTCCTCCCAGGTCACCCCCTGTCAGGCTGTCACCCCGGTCTCACCCGGTCTCTGCTGTTCTCTTTACCTCATCCAGCTGCGTTCCCCAGCGCCACTCCTTCTCTTAGTCTTCGGTGAATGCTTGACGCATGCGCAGAGCGCCTGCCAGCCGTCTCTGCGCGCAGGGACACACCTTGCTGCAGCTGTGTTCCCCCGCGCCCCCCCTCCTCGTCTTCACTGAAATGCTTGACGCATGCGCAGAGCGCCCGTCAGCAGGCTCTCTACAAGCAGGTTCACAGCTCGCTGCGTGGTTCACACTGCTGTGCTATGGATCCGGAGAGCGTGCTGGGGAGTGTGAGTGCCGTATCACGGCACTCACACTCCTCACATAGAGTGGCTGCACTTCCAGAAAATGTTCGATACGTTCCCTAAGCGTATCCCCATATCCTGGAACACAGAGTCGTCCTCCAAAATGGATTACGGCGGACCAGATTTCTTTTTTTTTTTTTTTAATAATTTGGTGAAAGAGGGATGTGTTGGGGAGTGTTTTTTCAAATAAATTTTTTTTTGTTGTCTTTTTTTTATTATTGACTGGGTTTTGATGTCTGGTATCTGATAGACGCCGTGACATCACAAACTCCAGGGCTTGATGCCAGGTGACATTACACATCTGGTATCAACCCCATTTATTACCCCGTTTGCCACCGCACCAGGGTACGGGATGAGCTGGGGAAAAGCACCAGGATTGGCGCATCTAATGGCTGCGCCACTTCTGGGGCAGCTGCGGACTGCTATTTTTAGGCGGGGAAGGGCCAATAACTATGGACCTTCCCACCCTGAGAATACCAGACCACAGATGTCTGCTTTACCTTAGCTGGTGATCCAATTTGGGGGGGACCCCATGTTTTTTTTTTTATTATTCTTTATTTATAAAATAATTATAAAAAAAATAGAGCTTGGGGACCCCATAAATAAATCTTGTATTTGTTTTTTCCCCCATTCTAGGTTGAGTACAACTCCAGGTGAACAGCGCCCTTGAAGAGTGACACGAATATTTTTGTTTAGTGTTTATAGAAATGTTTTTATTACTGTTAACTGTTCTTGGGTTTTGTTTTTTTTTCTAGTGATAAAGCGGTCACACAGCGGTGATGAAAAAAATCTGACATATGTACAAATGTAGGTTTGAATGGCATTGACATTGAGTACCTTGACTATGGTCAGTTTTCTTAGCTGTTTTTTTATAGCGTGTGTGTGTGTGTGTGTGTGTGTGTGTGTGTGTGTGTGTGTGTGTGTGTGTGTGTGTGTGTGTGTGTGTGTGTGTGTGTGTGTGTGTGTGTGTGTGTGTGTGTGTGTGTGTGTATTAGTTATATTTATATTTTTTTATATAGGAGTTAAAGGAATTTCCATGCAACAGGTGCTGTGCAGGGCTTCAATCCTCCTACATATAGCTTGTCAATAGTGCTAATAATGTTAGTTTAGAATTTTTTTTCAAAAGGAATGTGTTCTAAAATTGGAGTAGCAGCCAGCACAGCCAATCATGAGGGAGAGCAAGCTGAGGGCGGTCCTTTGTGTTGGGCAAGTCTGGATTTGTCCCTTGCTGCTTCATTTCTGCAGAGATCAGAGTTGGAGGCAAATCAAAGGAATGGTAAGTGCAGAAATCTTTAAATATATTAGTGCCCTAAATAAATGTACATTACAAGGAAAGCTGCAGAGAGCCCAGAGACACCTGTGTCTGAGTAACAGAGTTAAAAAAGAAAGGGCTCCTGTATTGAAATATAGCCACTATCATCCTCACACTGCTCCCCTGATCTACAAGTGTCAGCATTAAGTTATAACCACCATCATCATTCTGCCTAACAATTTTTATTTCTGGTTTTATTTTCTGTTAACAGGATTAGCATAGGAACCCTTAGTTTGTTTGGTTGTTTTTTTTGTTTGTTTTTTTAGTTTAGAATGTGTGACTCTACATTTTGCACAGGGGGTGATTGCAACCACACACATTAGAAAGTTATATTATTTTAGCGCTTCAGGAGAAACTGACATATATTCCTGGCAAATGGCGCATATATATTCCTATAATCGCATTGTATATTCAGGGTCTGCAAAATGACACCTGCTGTATAAATAAGTCTGGAATGGATAACGATGCTCCTTGTATACGGCTGTCAGTGATGTGTGCTGGTGCGCAATGAAACGGCCATCATTATTTAAATTTTCTTTTTTTTTCTCTAGGATTCTGATCTGTCATTGACCCCGCCAGATGAGGCTGTGCCAGTGAGCCAAAAAAGAGGGAGTTTGAGCCTGAGGTTGTGATGTAACAAATTATTCACTGACATTTTGATATTTATGAATTTCAGCTGCTTCCAGCATGGAGGAGCCCAAGCCGGAGGCCACGCCGGAGCCGACGAAAAAGGCCAAGCCCGAGTCTGAGCCAAAGGCCGAGCCAGAAAATTAAACCTTTATACTAAGAGTAAGGTCCTGCTCTTCTATCTATGCACAAATTCCTAATTCTCCTCCATACACTTCATCACACATCTCTTTCTGTAGGTACGAGGCCGAAAAAGGTTCAAAATATTCCATCACTTAAATGAAGCCCTGGAGGCCGAGGACAAAATAATACGAGAGTAAGTACAAAGCTACAGTCAGAATAATGCTCCATGGGATCATTGTCAGGCTGCCACCCTCCTGACATCATCCCGTGCAGGTGTTGGCTAATTGTGGCTGTGTAATTACACTGACAATTAACAAGTGTGAATTGGGGCTGGGACCTCTGGAGCTCCCGTTACTGGGTTGTGTAAAGACATCTTATACTATTCTGCTCTGGGCAACATTTTTTTAATTTTATTTTTTTCTCTCTCCACAGAATGAAAACTGCAAAATAAAATTTGTTATTTTCTTCATAACTTTCTGTTTTCAATAAAAGGTTAAAGTCTGACATGTGTTTTTGTTTTTTTCTCTTATTTAATATGCATCATATGCACATATAAAAATGTGGGTACACCAATGCTCTATACCTATAAATTGGTATAATATACTTGTTTTCTCAAAATATATGTATAATTATATTTATTTTTTAATTACACACACACACACACACGTCAATAATCAGTTTCCCACCAACATAATAACGGTAGCTTAACGCATTATACAATTTATCAAAGAAACAAGAGAAAACGAGTACATTATACCAATTTTCAATTTTATTATTTATGCAAAAATGTACAACCACTTCTCATAGGCCCTGTTCCAAGATTTTTTCTGTGGGATACAAACTTCTTTACTTCATTTTATTTCCTTATATGGAAGCCCCTTCTCATATGGTCCTTATGCTTCTATATGCTCTTCACACAGTTATGTGAGTTTTATTGTCTGGATTTTTTTTTTTTTTTGTCTGGATTTCTGGGACCTGGTTTGCACTCACCTGACACTGATAATTATACGACCCCCCCCCCCTCCCCTCCGCGGCTTCCCCTGCCTCCTGGAGCCTCCACTTCTATGACTGACACACATATATACCTAGGTTCTGGCTTCATACAGGTAATTTATGACTAAGGACTTAATGTGTTTCAGGCATAATATTAAAAACAAATAAAGTTTTTCCTGTATGGTATTTGGTGCAATGCGTTTTCTGGCTAAATTTTAAAGATTTTCTGTTTTGTTTTTTTTTTGTCTTTTTTTTCAATAAAGGACCAAAGATAATTTTAAGGAAATTGTGCTGAGTCCACATTACCTTCTTCTCTCTTATTATTATTCCGCTAAATGCTTTAGATTGCGAGATATTTGGCTCTGTCAACTGTGGACTTTGCATTATATTAGGGTTTTGGTTTTTTTGGGTTTTTTTTTTAATGAACGAGGGTTGGGTATTTTCTATCCTTTGGATGTAAGGCTATGTCCGCACTTTGCTTTTTTTGCTGCTTTTTTAAACTGCAGTGTTTAATGCCAAAATGGATGTGTTCATAGCCTAATTGTGGCTTTTACCCAACTCTCATCGGTGGGCCCAAGAGCGCCCTCTAGTCTGGAATTACACCCAAAGGTGTAGCTTACTTTGCGGCCTCATATCTCGGGAACCAAACATGTCACCGGGTCATGTGACCCCTTAAAATTTAAGTTGGAACCAGGCCGAGCTAATGGGACCTATCGCAATTCGGGGACCCCGGGAAACGACGGCAATGCGCCCCAAAAAGACAACCATGTTTGAACCCCGATAACTTCTGAACGCGGGGTCCTAGAGCTTCGGGGATGGTCTCGGAATCGGGGTGAAAAAATCTAGGGGGGTCTTTACAAGCATTCCGCTAAATGCTTTAGATTAGGAGATATTTGGCTCCAACTGTCACCTGTGGACTTTGCACTATTTTTTTTTTCCATTCTGCGAGGGTTGGCTATTTGGACGTAATTGTGGCTTTTACCCAACTCTAAAGTAGTCTGCTCAAGAGCGCCCCTTAATCTGGAATTACACCCAAAGGTGTAGCTTACTTTGCGGCCTCATATCTCAGGAACCAAACATGGCACCGGGTCACATGACCCCTTAAAATTTAAGTCAGAACCTGGCCGAGCTAATGGGACGTATACCAAAATTCGGGGTCCCCGGGAAACTACAGAAATGCGCCCCAAAAAGACGGCCATGTTTGAACCCCGATAACGTCTGAACGCGGGGACCTAGAGCTTCGGGGATGGTCTTGTTGGAATCGGGGTGAAAAAAATCTAGGGGGGGGTCTTTACAGACAACTTGCCAGATGCTTTAGTTTGCGAGATATTTAGTTTTAAAGAAACCCAGTAACCCCTGCATTGAATAACTTTTTTTCCATGTTGTGAGTTCGTTATTTGACAGTGTGGCATCCAAATAACGGGGTCTCATCGGTTAGAATACATTACAATGGGAATATCGCCATCAGGTGTTTTTACATTCCTGTATTAAAAAATAAATTTGGTGGACAACACTGCCATCATGTGGAAGTTAAGCAGAATACATTTTAAATAAAAAAAAAAAAGCCAGAGTGAGAAGCCGTTATTTGTCAGGAATTCAATGCAAATAACCGTTCTGACGTGTTCGCTTTTTTTTACGTTTTTTCCTCCTAGACCCCTTTAGAAGTCATATTTCTGGACGTGTTTTGCGCAGTTTGAGCCCAATCGCTCCCGAACCGTGTAACGGAAATTGGCCCGTCCCACGGCGTCTGAGCATCCAGTGGCGCCATAAAAACATTTGCCCCACCCCCCGGCCCATAGAGACCTGTATACCAAGGAAGAAAACCTCAAATTGACTCTGAATATTTTTAAATAAATCTCAATGCATTTGTTGCCGACCGGCAACAGCTAGAGTCAAGCCTCTGTTGCCGGTTGGCAACAGACGAAAAATCCCATGTTAAATCTTGCCGATCGGCAACATACCCCCCCAGAGTCAACCTCAAGAACATCTCTAGAATCCGCCCCTTTCTCACTATGGAAACGACAAAAACCCTCACCGTGGCCCTGATCCACTCTCGCCTTGACTACTGTAACTATTAATTAATCTCTCCCTAACTAGACTCTCTCCTCTACAGTCCATCCTTAATGCAGCAGCCAGGGTCATCTATCTGGCTAACCGCTACTCTGATGCCTCTGCTCTGTGCCAGTCATTGCACTGGCTGCCCATATATCACAGGATCCAATTCAAACTGCATGTTCTCACCCACAAAGCTCTCCACAGTGCGGCACCCCCCTACATCACCCCACCCGTTCTCTACGCTCTGCAAGAGACTTTCGACTAGCATCCACACTAATTCGAACCTCCCACTCCCGGATCCAAGACTTCTTCCGAGCTGCACCAATCCTCTGGAACGCTCTAACCCAAGAAGTTAGGACCAATCACAACTTACTCAGCTTTAGACGCACCCTAAAGACGCATCTTTTTAGGGCGGTTTATCACACTCCCTAATCAGATTCGATTCACATAGTCCCTCTACAACTTCTCACAACATAACTCCACATCAAACTCCACTGCACCCAAATGCATCTCAAGGCTCGGGCCCACTGGTCCAGGAAACCACTATCTAGCCCCATTTCCGTGAGATGGCTGGATTGTCATTGTAAATAAGCACTTGAACCTTGCCTCTCCCCCCATCTCATTGTAGATTGTAAGCTCTCAAGAGCAGGGTTGTGTTTTTTCTTTTTTTTTTCCCTCTAAATAGTTATAGAAATACAATGTTTGTATATGATCCTCCTGAATTGTAAAGCGCTGCGGAATATGTTTGCGCTATAGAAATAAAGATTATTATTATCAACATCAGGTGAATATGGTACTGTTGTTTATATTAAAAGTTGACTTACATATTTTACTTAAAAATAATCCAGTGTTATTATACTGTATTTTTTTGAAAAAAAAAAGTCTATTAAAATAAAGGTATCTCGAGATTGTATTAATATAAATGCTTTCTTCATCTCAATTAATGCCCTAGCATGTATGATTTCGGATTGATTTAATTAAACATTTAAATATAATTTTTAATGTTAAATGTGTATCTTTATGTTGACTAATAAAGATATTATTGCTAGCATAAATGGTTTCCCCTTTGTTATATATTTTTATTTTTTTATTTTTATTTTTTTTCCCCAAAATATTTTTTGGAAAAAAAAAAAGTGAATATTCTAACATTTAAATTAACATATTCAACAATAAGTATGTATGTAATTTTGTTCATAGACAATCGGACAGCTATATGTGCTATGTCGGACGATTTTTCAAGTGACCAGACAGGAAACATTGTTAACGACATTGCTTGATAATGTCGTTTTAAAAGTCAATACAACAATAGCAATTACAGCAATGGCAATGTAGTTAGCGCTTTGAATCAATATATCGCACATATTTGCCACATCGTTTACAAAACAGTTTACACAACATTTTTGCAGACCAAATTTAATTATAAACATAAAACATTGGGGGCGTGGCCTGGACCTCATGTAGAAAGGAAGCAGCGTGGGTGAGCTCCTGCCTGGATCCTGAATCATCCTGCACACCGGCCTTGCTGACAGGCACTACCGACCCTGGAGGGCTGCAACACTACTTATAACACCCGGGGAAGCGAGCACAGCCAGGATATGCCGACCCGCAGCAGCAATAAAAGGGACAGAGACGCGCAGGAGCGCGCCTCTGAAGAATCCAATATGGCGCCGCCGGCATCCACACCATCCCGAGCTGGAGCAGTGGGAGTAGCAAGCAGGTTGGAGCGGTTTGGCAGAGTGGCCCCTGGCACAGAGCCTACCTGCAACGAGGCACCTGATGGCAGCGCTGAACGGGCCCTGGAGCAGGGAGAAAACATACCCGACGGTGAGACTGAGTACCCTGGGCCCTGCATGTTCAGCAGCACAAGGTATGCAGACACAGAGGCCTGCGCTGGCAGAGGGAGGAGGGGGAGATGTGGAGCAAACACCACCTGTTTTCACTGAGGCCATACTGAGAGACATTCTGGCAGCAATTAACTCTTGCAATACCACATTGGCCACTCTAAGCAGCCAGATGGGAACTGTCACCTCAGATATGGCCTGTATTAAACGTGAGCTGCAAGGGGTGACTGTCAGAATGGGGGAGCTGGAGGAAAGAGTGAGTACAACAGAGGATAAATTACCAATGTCACGAGAGCTGGGAAAGGCCACGCAAAATATCTCCACACTGCTAAACAAGGTGGATGATTTGGAAAATCGCTCCTGCAGAAGTAATTCGAGACTGGTGGGGGTCCCAGAGAGGATGGAGGGCAATGACCCATTGAATTTCTTTGAAAAATGGCTTAAAGACACCATGGGAAAAGACATACTATCCTCTTTCTTCACCATTGAAAGGGCGCACAGGGTCCCTGCGCGTGCCCCACAGCCGGGAGCACCCCCACGTCCTATTCTGATTAAACTACTGCACTATAAAGATAGGGACACTATCCTGCGCAGAGCCAGAGATATCAAAGAACTTGCAATTGATGGCAGGAAGATATCAATATTTCCTGATTTCTCCATGGAAGTGCAACGTAAAAGAGCGCAATTTATTGAGATCAAAAAACGACTGCGCAACCTACAAGTGCCATACTCCATGATGTACCCTGCTAAGCTGCGGATTGCTGCGAACGGAGAGACTCATTTTTTTGATACGGCTGGGGCGGCATTGTCTTGGCTGGATATCAATGAGAGATCCCTGAGGAGGAAGAATACCTGAGATTTCCCTTTCTGCCGCCAGGCGTTGTTTTTGTTTGGGACGCTATGCTGGTGAGCTCATTACAGTTAAATTCATCTAGGATCCAGGACGGGAGACGGCCGGTTCATTGTGGACACACGCTGCACTAGCGAGTTGTGGACCCCCCTCCCTGCATGGACTTGGGGCGTATTTTTTAGCCCTGATTCTCTCTATTTGGGAGAAATGTGTAAGATACACTTGATTTTGAGGGCAGGGGCACTACGCACTGGTGTGCGGAGCCCTATCTCTCTCCTTGTTTTTCTTGTTTATTGTTGTATGATGCAATCTGTTTGGGAAGTGTGGTGTGCCTCAGTCGTGTCGCTCAACCTAATATGTTTTTGAGAATCGGTGGAGAACGCCTCTCTCCTCCAGGTATGAAGTATCCGTCCGGATCATATCTTAGTCTACGCTTATGGCGACCTCTTTAAATATTGTAGCGTGGAATGTTAGAGGGCTCGGAGATGCGAACAAAAGATGTGCTATATTTACTCACCTACAGAAACTTTTACCGGCTATTTTATGTCTCTCCGAGACCCACATGGTCAGGGATAATGTTCATTGGCTGAGGAAGGGATGGATCGCGCATGAATATCATTCCACATACTCGACCCATGCACGGGGTGTGAGTGTGTTGGTGCACAAATCCATCCCGTTCTCATGTACCAAATCAGTGATTGACCCGGGGGGTAGATTTGTATGTTTGCTTTGCACGCTGTATGGTATACAATTTATTCTGGTTGCGATATATATCCCTCCACCATATTCAGTCGAACCGGTAAAAAGGATATTGTCTATTTTAGATTCCCTTCCATCTGTGCCAACACTTTTGATAGGGATGTAAGTAATTATTAAAATCCCCTATCTAGATAAATTACACTCGGGAAACATATCGGAGAACGCCGCCCCGACTTCATTTGCTAGAATGCCAACAGAGCTGGGTTTTGTAGATCTTTGGCGTGCCCAACACCCCACAACCAAACAATTCTCCTGTTACTCTAGCTCCCACCACACCATGTCACGGATAGACCTGGCTATTGGAAACGCACTTATGGCCTCATATACACAAAAGGTGGCCTACCTACCTAGAAGTGTATCTGATCACTCACCATTACATGTTACGCTTGCATGGGGAAACCCCCTCGCTCTGCCCAGGCCTATCTGGAAACTTAATCCCTTCTGGATCCAGCTTATTGCGGGATCTTTATATGATAACATTCTGGAATACTTTCATCTTAATGAGTGCTCTGCACCGCCACACATAGTTTGGGACTCTATGAAAGCTGTGGTAAGGGGCATATATATATATTAGAGAAATATGCATACGCAAAAATCAAACCAAAGGTTACACCCAGAGTCTGATTCAGAAGGTATCTGATGCGGAGGCTGCGGTGGTGCTCAACCCAACAGAAGAAACTAAAAACACTCTAGAGAAGGCACAGATGTCACTCAAAGAAAATCTCATGTCGGTGGCAGAAAATAAACGCTATTTCCTTAAACAAAATTATTTTAATGGCGGGGGAGGGCGTGGGGCACCTACTGGCCACAGTCAGAGCACAGGAATAATCTTCTTATATAAATAGGTTAAAGACGGAATCAGGTGACTTTGTAACAGCAAGCGAGGATATAATAAGAGAAATAAAGAGGTATTATATGCGGCTATACACATCAGACTGTGACCTCACGGGGACTGAGATTGAGCAGTATTTGGATGCTCTCTCTCTTCCTACACTGAGTGATGTAAACAGGGAATTGCTGGACCGGGACATCTCATTGGAAGAACTGGAGGAAGCGCTTGGCCAGACACAAAATGAAAAAGCTCCGGGAACGGATGGCCTGCCTGGATTGTTTTATAAAACGTATGCACCCTTACTGCTACCCAAACTACTGAAGGTATTTGAAGAGGCTGAAAGGCAGAGGGTCCTCCCGCCCTCTATGAGGGAAGCCTTAATAGTCTTAATATTAAAACCCGGAAAAGATCCAGAGATCCCGGATTCGTATCGCCCAATCTCTCTCCTACAAACAGACATTAAATTGCTGGCCAAGGTGCTCGCCAATAGGATGTCCCGAGTCATCTCATCTATAGTGCAGAGTGATCAGACAGGATTCATTCCATGCAGAGCCACATCTATGAATCTCAGGAAATTATATTTGGGAATTCAACATAGTTCTGAGGTACCGGGGAAGGGAAGGGCAATTTTGTCTTTAGACGCCACTAAGGCGTTTGATAGCCTTGAATGGGAATATATGTGGGCTGTACTTCGGAAAATGGGCTTTGGACATAGATTCATAAATTGGGTAAAACTGCTATATGACTCACCGGTGGCGAAGGTTAGGGTTAATGGCAGGGTCTCCGAGTCTTTTCCTCTTGGAAGAGGTACTAGACAGGGGTGCCCGCTTTCACCCTTGCTATTCGCGACTGCAGTGGAGCCGTTGGCAGTGGCAATACGGAAATCCAGGGAGGTAGAGGGATTTCGGTGTGGAGCAGTGGAACAAAAGATATCATTATACGCAGACGATCTACTCTTATATTTAGACAGGGTACGTTCCTCGATTTTGCCGGCAATGAATATCATTCGGGAATTTGGACAGAGGTCTGGTCTACGAATCAACTGGTCCAAGTCGGCTTTCATGCCGTTTGACCCCCTTCCGGGGGACTTTTCGGACTTACAGATTCCAGTTCCTGTGGTCCGGGAGTTTAAATATCTGGGAGTAATTGTCAGCCCAATCCCGAAGGATTTCCAGGCCCTAAATCTGGAACCCCTGTTACAGCGATTCAGAGCAAAAGTGCATACCTGGTGCCGTTTGCCGCTATCAAATATCGGCAGATCCAATTTAATTAAAATGGTAATGATGCCACAATTACTATACCTTATACATAATTCTCCAGTGTGGATATGTAGGGAATTTTTTGTAAAAATTAATACAATATTCCGGGAACTTATTTGGAAGAAAAAGCAAGCTAGGATTCGACTGGAAGTGCTACAGCGGGGAAAGGAGGAGGGAGGACTGGCGGTACCAAACCCATATATATACACACTATATAGCCTCCCAGATGCAACATCTGAGGGGTTGGGGCAAAGAAGGAGGGTATGATACCAGTGGTGATATAGTGAGAGAGGGATCAGTATGGAAGTACCCAAGACAGATAAATGGGGCACGATATCCCACACTGGCTATGATATTCCGGGTGTGGGACAGGGGTAAGTCTCTTTTGGGGATAAGCGGACCTACAGAGCTCTGGCCACTGTGGCAGAACCCCGACTTGCCAGAAATTAAAAAATTAGTAGGGTTCAGAGGATGGGAGGATAAAGGGATCCATTTAGTGTCACAAGTACTACAAAATAATACTCTTAAAAGCTTTGAACAACTGAGAACGGAGTTTCACCTTCCGCATGTCTTCTTTTATCAGTATTTGCAGCTGAGACACGCACTGGAAAGACAGGGGAGGACAAACCCGGTAACAGTGACACAATCAGACATTACATAGGCTGCTTACATCTGAGTCCTCTAAGGGTCTTATTTCGGAATTATATAAAAAATTACTACCTGCCCATCTGGAAACACATCCATTGATTGTTAAAAGCAAATGGGAACGAGACGTCAGTCCCCTGACGGAAGGCCAGTGGTCTGATATATTGGAACAAGTTCCTAAACTGGCGGTATCAGAGTGCCAAAAGCGGTCTCAAATATATCTCATCCACAGGGTATATAAAACTCCCAGTCTACTATTTAAGATGGGACTCAGACCAAACACACAGTGTGTTAGGTGTGGACAGGATAATGCCCATTTGATGCAGGTTATGTGGGAGTGTGGACACATTGGTGATTTCTGGAACCAAACCCTGGGACTTATAGATCAAATATATCATATCACAATACAACCGTCGCCCCGCCTGTGCCTGTTGAGTCTGTGGGAAGGAGAAGTGGATCCGGATTCTCCAACAGCCCTGGGAAAAGCACGTATCTTGTACCAAGCAAGAAAGCTACTTGCATATCACTGGTTAGACCCTCTACCACCAACATCACCAGAGCTCAAAAACAAATTAAATAACGTCATAAGATTGGAAAGGGGAGTTTATTTAAAAAGAAAAACATTGAAAAAGTTATACAACATTTGGCGGCCATGGATGGAGTTGCCGGGCCTCCCCTCTAGTGCACTGGTTCGGGATGCAATGCTGGACCGGTTACTGTTGTGCCTGCAGTGATGGCATGTGTGAGGAAGGGAATTAAAACTAGTTTTTTCTGTGGCGAAGTGGACTTTGAATGAAGAGGTGAGAGAGGACTGGAACGGTTTCATGGATGACTGCACGGAGAGGGAGGGGCGGGAGAGTATAGCAATATGATGTGGAGCGACACGGCTGATGGAGGAGGTGTTCCTGTTAGTCTGAGGCATTATTGCATAAATTTAAGTTTTGTTTATTTGTAGAGCCACGAGGTTGGTAGGCTCAAGCTATATAATATAATTATGATTTGAGAACTCTATTATATTTACATATATGCAGAGAAAGAACCTGATTTATAAATCACGTGTTTATCTGTTTATTGTTATATGAAAAGTGAAATACTCTCTGTATTGATCCCTAATGATTTAATAAAAAAAAAAAGAAGGAAGAAAAAGCTAATGGCACACCTATACCGTCGGGGGCATGACTTCCCCTGTGAAGCCGGCCAGAGGAGACGGTCCATACGACAAAGGGCCGCAGCTCCCAGGGACTCTAGAAGGGGTGGTACCTGAAAGGACACATAAGGAAAAAACATCGGGGAGGGGGGAAGACGAGGACAAACATAGAAATGAACATGAATTAAGAACATTAACCAAAATGCATAAACCTTAGGCATAGATTCCCGGGGGGTCAACCCGGAAGGGAGAGACCTAGAGGTAGGTTCCCCAACCCGTCTGGGCTAAGAGAGCCACCCACCTCACTCCCCAGTAGCCCTCCCACGGGGGTCAGTCCAGTGGGCACGGGCCCATGCCAAAAGGAAACAAGGGGAAAAAAAAAAAAAAAACCTCAACCACTAACTCCAAGTAAGGGGACCGGGCTCCCGCCAACCCCCCTACCACCCACGGCATCATTGTGGCTACAGCCCCCCCCCCACTTATGCAGCTCAACAGACCCAGAGGGCCGCAGAGGACACAATGGACAGTCAGAGGCTTGCTGTAGAGAGAGTCACAGTATCACAAAGCATGCTCAGCCACTGGAACTCAGAGGGTATAAGAAATAGGCACCAACCAGGTTAAGGAGTGTCCTCAACGGTGAGCCGGGGAGGGGAGCGACCCGCGGCCCCTACCTCCTCTCCCCCCCAAAGCCCCACGCCCTCCACCCCTCACCTTGGGCCACACGGGAGGGGGCGGCCCTTCCAACCTTTGCAAGTCCCAATCTGGGATACAGACCGCTGGAATGGCCAGTGCTTCACAGAACAGAGTGGTATCTGCTGGAGTGCGAAGGGTCGCCGATTTACTCCCTCTGCGCGCTGTTAGTGCAAACGGGTAACCCCAGCGGTATGGAACCTGGTGCTCCTTCAGGCTCGTGAGGAGGGGTTTGAGGTGCCGCCTTTTCTGGAGTGTGATGCGAGAAAGATCCGGGAAAAGCTGGATTTCCTTGCCATTGAACACAGGTGCCGTGCGCCTCATTCTAGCCTTAGCCATGATCAGTTCTTTGGTGGAGAAGTCGTGAATGCAACAAATGATGTCCCGGGGTTGGGTGGATAAATTCTTCGGCTGTAAAGCCCTGTGTGCCCTGTCCAGCTTGATGATGTTAGAAGGGGGAGCGTCCAACACTTCATTAAAGATGGATTGTAGTATGGAGTTTGTGTCCTCGGGCCCATCTGACTCTGGGACCACCCTCACACGGACATTGCAACGGCGTCCTCTGTTGTCGAGATCCTCTATGTGAGACTGCATATCCTCCATAATTTTTTGTTGCGATGTTGCCAGTTTGTGTAATTCTGATACATGGGATCTGGGGATGTCATGCTCTTCCTCCAGGGATTCAATTCTGCCAGACAATTGCTGCAAATCTCTCCTCACTTCAGCTATTTCTGACCTGCAAGTTGCTTTAACCTTATGTATAAGGCATTGAAAGTCCTCTTTAGAAGGAAGTTTACTTATGAAATCATGCATGTCCTTATAGGAGGTGTCTGGCCCTTTAAGGTGAGCACCTTCAGTAATAGACGCTGGAGTTTTAGTCTGGTGCTGGGGAAGCTGGGAAGGTTGATCTCCACACCGAGGCCCAGAGGGGGGGGGAAGCAGGCTGCTCTGTTCCCTGATATTACCAGCTGTGGCTGCAGTCCCTTCTTCTCCCGGCAGTGGGGAGGGCTGCCCCCCGACCTCCACCTTATCTCCCACCGCCACTATGTGCTCCTGGGCCTGCTGCTGCTGTGCCTGAGGATCCGATGCAGTGCAGGGCTGCTGAGCCAAGGCATCCCCTGTTGGAACTGCTGCAGGGACTCCTCCACTCCCCCCTGTGTCCCCGCTCACCCACTCCTCCTTCTCTTGCTGCTTAGCAGGCCGGGCCGGTGCCTCCATTTCCCCTCCATGCTCCTGGAAATATGGCGTCCGGGCCTCCCCTGGACCCTGTTCCAGGCCCAAGAAAGTATCCAGCGCCGTGGTGTGCAGCAGGGGGGGCCACCGATGCCTGCTGCGACGGTTTAATCCTCCGTGGTCCCATCCTGAGAGCCGATGAGTAGGTTTGTGCTTATGATAAGTGCTGATTTAGCTGAGGGTCAACAGGAGCTCCTCTTCCCCACGTCCACTCAGCTCAGCATCCTGGACACGCCCCCTTGGCGCTCTTTTGAGAGCCAGCCCTCATGCAGGGATTGGCTGGCAGACCACTGCAATGCTACAGCCCTGTTAGTTGTGGAATTGCAGTGATTGGCCGGCCTGCACAGCGTGACCGAGCCTTTATACCGGCGGGCGCGCTGTGCTCTGCACACAGCCATCCAGACAGTCAGTACAGGGAGAGTGTTGCTGCTTCAGGGAAAGGTTTGCGGCCCTTTATAGTTATTTCCGTAGCAGGGCTGCAAACAGTATGACCAGAAGTCCTTCTCAGGACTATTGTAGTTGTATACAGGCAGGCAGGGTATAGCCAGGTCGGAGTACAGGAGCAGAGTCCTTCTCAGGACTATTGTTGCTGTATACAGGCAGGGCAGGCAGGGTATAGCCAGGTCGGAATACAGGCTAGTGACCAGAAGAGTCACTCTCAGGACTATTGTAGCTGTATACAGGCAGGCAGGCAGGGTACATAGCCATTCCTAGTGGTGACCGTATACCAGCCTTCATCACCATATCTGGGGCTGGTGTACACAGTCTAAAACAGTCCTGATAGTGTCAGACTTCTCAGTAATTGTCGCTCCTAAAAACCTGTTAGGTTCTTAGTGCGTCCGTGCTTGCATTTAAAAACCGCACGTGTGTGCCTGTCGGTGGCAGCGTACAGGTGCACTTGTGTGCGTTTTGCACAAACTTTGATATAACGCACAAGTCTAGTGAATACACGTCAGCACAGCATTGCAAAATGCGCAAGGGCGTTGGCAACGAACAAGGAAGTGGACGTGATGGTGGTGCAGGCAGAGGCCGAGGTCGTGGGCAAGCTCTAATTTCGCCACAACAAAGGGCCACATCTACTCGCTCGCACGTCCGGTCCCAAATTCTTGGGGACCGCAGCAGTACAACGCTCTTGAACCAAGACCAGTGTCAACAGGTTGTTAGTTGGATAGCGGATAATGCTTCCAGTCAGATTGGCACCACCACAAACACTCTGTCTTCCACACGGTCAAATGTCAGTACCCGTGATACTGCATCGCACATTTCAGAACCTGATCCTCCTTCCTACCACCAGGCTGAGTACACGTCCACGGACATTACTGATCCCACACTTGGACACTCGGAAGAGCTGTTCACGTTTCCATTCGCACATTCTGGCCTCTCGCCAGCTCCTGTTGAAGTGGGTCATGAGGAGATCGTATGTATAGATGCCCAAATATTTGAGCAGCCACGTTCTCACGAAGTTGGCAATGTGTCTCAACAAGGGGTGGACGATGATGAGACACAATTGTCAGGAATTCAGGAGGAGGAGCAGGGTGCGGAAGAGGAAGACGACGTGGTGGATGATCCAGTAACTGACCCAACCTGGCAGGAGGATATGCAGAGCGAGGACAGCAGTGCACAGGGGGAGGGAGGCGTAGTATCCCAACAGGCAGTAAGAAGCAGGGTGGTGGCCCCAGGCAGAAGTCAGGCAACCGTTCCCCGGAACAACAACACGACACAAGGTGCCTGTACAAATGCTAGGTCTTCCAGAGTCTGGCAGTTTTTTAAGCTGGCTCCAGATGATTCTAAAAAGGCCATTTGCAACACCTGCCGTGCCAGCATCAGCAGGGGTACCAAAACTAGCAGCCTGACCACCACCAGCATGATCAGGCACATGTCAGCCAAGTACCCGACTTTGTGGGATGTACAACAGAGTCGAGGAGCAGTGCTTGCTGATGTCACTGCTACGTCTACGCTTGTTGTGCATGCGAGCCAATCCCCTGTCCATGCTGCCTGCGAACAAGCCTCCTCCGGCCCTGCACCTGCAGTTGCCTACGCAGAAATAAAACCATCATCAAGCATGTCCTTGTCCCAGTGTAGCGTTCAGTTATCCATTCAGCAAACCTTTGAACGCAGGCGCAAATACACTGCCAACGCCCCACATGCCACAGTTCTAAATGCTAACATTTCGCGACTGCTTGCGCTGGAAATGTTGCCTTTTAGGCTGGTGGAGACAGAAGCATTCCGCGACCTGATGGCGGCAGCTGTCCCACGTTACTCGGTCCCCAGCCGCCACTATTTCTCCCGGTGTGCCGTCCCCGCATTGCATAACCACGTGTCACAAAACATCACACGTGCCCTGAACAACGCTGTTTCAGCCAAAGTCCACCTAACCACAGACACGTGGACAAGTGCTTGTGGGCAAGGCCGCTACATCTCGTTGACGGCACACTGGGTTAATATTGTGGAAGCTGGGACCCAGTCTGAGCGAGGGACTGAACACGTCCTTCCCACACCAAGGTTTGCAGGCCCTACCTCAGTCAGGGTTTCACCCACAATCTACAGCTCCGGAATGTCATGCTCTTCAGCCTCATCCTCTTCCTGCGCATCCTCATCCACTTTACCCTCCACACCAGTTCCAAGCTGGAAGCACTGCCTCGGCGAAGCGGCAACAGGCTGTGCTGAAGCTAATCTGCATACGTGACAAACCCCACAATACAGAAGAGGTGTGGACAGCTCTGAAACAGCAGGCAGATCACTGGCTCACACCTCTGAACCTAAAGCCAGGAAAGGTCGTGTGTGACAATGGCCGGAACCTGGTGGCGGCTTTGAGGCGAGGCCAGCTGACATGTTCCATGCGTGGCCCATGTGCTCAACCTCGTGGTTCAGCAGTTTCTAAAGTAATACCCAGAGCTGTCTGATCTGCTGGAAAACGTTCGCCGCCTGTCTGCACATTTTCGAAAGTCACCTACTGCTTCAGCCGGCCTTGCCGGCTTTCAGCGCCGTTTGCATCTTCCGGCTCACAGACTGGTGTCTGATGTCCCCACGCGTTGGAATTCAACTCTGCACATGTTGGTCAGGATATGTGAGCAGAAGAGGGCAGTTGTTGAGTACCTGCATCACCTAAGCCGTCGGGAAATGGGTCAAACTCCACACAACACCTGAGGAGTGGAGTTGGATGTCCGACCTATGTACCATTCTCCAAAACTTTGAGGACTCCACCAAGATGGTGAGTGGGGATGACGCTATTAGCGTCACCATACCGCTTCTCTGCCTTCTAAAACGGTCTCTGCTCAAAAACAAACCTGATGCATTGCAGGCGGAGCGCGATGAGTTGGAGCAAGAAACAGTAGTGGGTGTGGGTGATAACACACAGCCGAGCCTCGTCTCATCACAACATGCAGTGGAGGACCATGACTAGGAGGAGGATGAAGACATGGAGCAACTCTCCGGCCAAATTGAGGATATGACATGCACACCAATCATATCCTCGGTTCAGCGTGGCTGGCCAGAGGACAGGGTAGATGAGGAGGAGGAGGAGGAGGAGGAGGAGGAGGAGGAGGAGGAGGAGGAGGAGGAGGAGGAGGACAGCATGTTCAGTCATCGTGTTGGTCAGGATACTGAAGTCCTGGCTGTTAAGAGTCTGGCGCACATGGCTGACTTTATGGTAAGCTGCCTGTCTCGTGACCCTCGCGTTAAGAACATCTTGGCCGACAATCATTACTGGTTGGTAACACTGTTAGACCCACGCTACAAGGAGAACTTTATGTCTCTTATTCCCGAGGCGGAGAGGTCAGCCAAAATGCAGCAGTTCCGGAAGGCCATAGTCACGGAAGTAGGCCAAGCATTCCCCTCACAAAATGCTAGTGGCATAGGTCAGGAATCAGTGGACAACCAAGGCGTACAGCCGAGAGGGGCACAAGTCCAATCCGCCAGAGGTAGGGGAACAGTCTTTAAGATGTGGGACAGTTTTCTCAGCCCCTCACGTACCACAGCCCCTGAGGTGCAGGGTAGTGCCACAAGAAATCCTAAGTTTGCCCAGATGCTCAAGGAGTACCTTGCAGATCGAACAACTGTATTCCGACATTCCTCTGTGCCTTACAATTATTGGGTATCCAAGGTGGACACGTGGCATGAATTGGCTCTCTACGCCTTGGAAGTCCTGGCCTGCCCTGCCGATAGCGTTTTGTCAGAGCGTGTTTTTAGTGCCGCAGGTGGAAATCATTACAGATAAACGAACCTGCCTGTCAACTGAAAATGCTGACAGGCCGACTCTGATCAAGATGAACAAGGGTTGGATTGGGCCAGACTTCACCACACCACCAAACGAGAGCGGAATTTAACGTTTGTAACGGGAATTTGCCATGTACCTCCACTCACCCATGGGTACACACTTCTGGACTTTGGATAATCGCTGGACTGCTCCTCCTTCTCCTCGTGCGCCACTATGATGACAGTTACAATAGATAGGCCGTTGTTTCAGGTATACCCCCAGTGGTAAATTTTTTCGCCCATTCTTTCAGAATGGACATTACAACGACAGGAGACCCACTCCTTTGCAATGGGAACAATGTTTTGAGGCCCTCATGCACGTCTCTATCCAGGGACAATGTGGAGCCTCCCAATTTTTGGCTGCCCTGCCAAAGGGCTATACTACAAAAGACCCACTTTCTTACAATGGGCACTTCAGGTTTACAGGCCCTCATGCACGTCCCTATTCAGGGACAATGTGGAGCCTCTCAATTTTTGGCTGCCCTGGCAAAGGAAAATACTACAAAGACTCACTTCCTCAAAATGGGCACAGACTCAAGAGGTCTTCATGTACGTCTCTTCTCAGGGACATCGGAGTGCCACACAATGTTTTCACGTAAAATCTTTCATGTAATCTCCAAAAGTAACATACACCAGCTCTATCTCACTATTGGGTATGTGCCCTTAACATTTCCGCCATGAAAATTAATTTTGGTGTCATTTTGGAAGGTTTTCTGGCGAGTCCGTAAAAATGGCGTAAAACGCGGACAAAATTGTTCACAGCTGTGACTTTTGAGTGATAAATGCTTCAAGGGGTCTTCCCCATGCTGTTGCCATGTCATTTGAGCACTCTTCTGAGACTTTTGTGACATTTTTAGGGTTTCTACATGCTGCCGGGGGTCATTTCAGAAAAATACTCGGGTCTCCCATAGGATAACATTGGGCTCGGTGCTCGGGCCGAGTACACGAGTATCTTGGGATACTAATATAGTGCAAGCAACTGGCCAAACCGCTTGTCAGGTACCGTATTTTTCCGATTTATAAGACGGACCGGATTATAAGACGAACCCCAAATTTAGAGATAAAAAAGGTAAAAAAAAGTAATAAAAATGGGGTCCGTCTTATACTCCGGTGTTGTCTTACCGGAGGGGGGCAGCAGTGGTGGTGAAGCGGGTCACAGGAGGCAGAGGTTCTGCTGGCACATGCGGCGGCGTCCGTGGAGGCAGGTGCGGTGGCGTCCGTGGAGGCAGGCGCGGCGGCGTCCGTGGAGGCAGGCGCGGCGGCGTCCGTGGAGGCAGGCGCGGCGGCGTCCGTGGAGGCAGGCGCGGCGGCGTCCGTGGAGGCAGGCGCGGCGGCGTCCGTGGAGGCAGCGGGCGAGTGGTGCAGCAGATCAGTGCAGTGAGTGTCCGTGTGTATGCGGTCCCAGTTCAAATGGTGCCTGGAGCGGCGCATGCGCAGATGGAACTCTCCTCCAAGGGCTCCATCTGCGCACGCGCTGTCTCCCGGCGCCATCATTTGAAACTGGGACCGCGTACACACTGGGAAACCTGCCGAACAGCCGCCCACCCGCACAGAGAGGCAGCGGCACCGACAGGCACCCGGCTGCCGCCCGCACCGACAGGCACCCGGCTGCTGCCCGCACCGACAGGCACAGGCACTTGGCCGCACCAGATCGCCGCACAGACAAGCCCCCCAGGTAAAGCTATATTTGGATTTTAAGACACACCCCTCATTTTCCTCCCAATTTTTTGGGAGGAAAAGTGCGTCTTATAACCCGAAAAATACGGTATATAGGTGTATAAAGACTGCACAGAAATAGTATCTGTATCGTTACACATGTATCTGACACAGGTAGAGCTGTGACCACAAAACACCATGGGACAACCTGTCTGAAATCACAGACCCATAAATATAAACCGCATTGTAGATCCCTTCACCATTACACCATGACAACACAGATCATTCCCACAAATAATGCGTTAAAAGCGGCTCATGAAGCACTCGATAGGTTGACTAGCTCGCCGATTGTAAGCAGTGTAACAAATCCGGACAATATACGGGAGTTGTAGCGCCCCACGGGGCCTCAGGGGTTACTCGTCACCGAGCCAGTGGTTTCATGGGGCTGCTGTGACTGGCCTGACCAGGCTCCGTCGGCTACATGTAAAGACAACAGGTGCAAGGTGTCCGATGTGGAAGGAGGGTGAAGGGTCCCTGGGAAGCATGTCACCAGTTTTAGCGGCGAATGGGGTCTCTGCCTCCTCGACTGCCGACCCTCCCTGCGACTTTTCCTCTCCCAGGAGCAGTGTTGGATGGAGAATGCCTTGCAGCGCCACCCGTGGGTCGTGGCTAGGAATCGTCCACCGCTGCGAGATGTGGCTCTCCTCCGGGGCTGGTGTTGATGCAGCGCAGGTAATCCAGCTTCCCCACAGGCAATGCGAGCCCCGTGGATAAGCAAGTAGTAACCACCTGTGCATGAAACGACTTGTGGCCTTCAGTTCGACGTTGTGTCCTATTCAGAGTCTCTCTAGTACGGAGTATAATGGAAGTCAATGGGAAACTGGAGCATTTTTATACACGCAGATATTCAATTGAGTAGAGATCGCTCGCTCGTCAATAGGATATGGTCTTTACAGTCAACTGAAAAACTGGTCAAGAAAGTCACCTTTTGTTCTAAAATGGTCCAAAGCAGCTTCTGTAGTAACTTGGGCTTTACATTATGGCATTCTAGCTGTTCTGCAATATCAATTGGGCCAGGCCTCGCATATAATCAACCGCAGCTGGTTGGGGATCCATTCTGTTCAATTATGCTTTTAAAGGATGTCAGTCAAAGGCCATCAGCTCAAAAAAGGCTCCTCGGACAGACTTTGCTCTAGCCACTTTGTCTAGCAGGTTCCAGTTGAACCCCGGCCTTCACCCTTTAACCCCTATACAGGGATCTGGACTTACTACGGGGCCTCCCAGGTTGCGTCCACAAAGTAGTTGCTGGCCGGAGGAGCGAGCCTGAGGCAAGGATAGTCACAACTAAATACATTATCTGAAGGGACAAAACCAGACAAATCTAGAAGATAAAAATCATAGATCAAAAAGTAACTTCAGTCTGTTTCCTGACAGTGTTCATTGTATCTGACACAGATAAGACCATAAATTCAGGTGGATTTACAGAAACAGATGGGACAAATGCAAGTGAAGATCAGGATAAAGAGAAATTACTGCATCCTCATCAGCACTCAATACCTGGCAACTTCCAGCAGTATCCTGTGAGTTTAAGTAAGATGTGGTACTGCGCTATTGGCCACTGAAGGAAGTAATTTATGCATTATCAGCTGCTAGACTGCAAACCACAGCAAACCAAAGCCCAAAGCAGCAAAACTGCAGAAATCAGAGCAAATTGCTTTTGTGCATTTACCCCAAACCCCACTCCCCCTCTCCCCATCAGTAAAATTTGGCCATATCTGCTTCTCTAAGAAAAGGAACTAAATATCTGGAAAAACCTTGACCCCAAGAAATCAAGTCTGTGGCAGACATGTCCCCGGCACAAACCCTCCATAAATCACCCGCTCCAGGATCAAGATTCAAATTACTCAAAATGTGAGTGCAGTGATTTCTCTGTAAAAAAAAATGAATGCAATTGTGAGGAATATTCTGAAAGATATGAGACTTATGACAAAGGTCAGTCAGCTGTCACTGTCCATTTGCACACCTCTCTGATCTACTCAGAAAATGGCCAAGGTGACAAAATTCCATTAAGGCCAAAAAAGTCACTGCGCTCCCTGCTGAGTGAATTGTCCTGCTCAGGAGGTAGGTGGAGAACTACAAGCTTCTAGTCTGAAAAGAATAAAACAGGTAGAGGCTCTGCTAGACTGGACAGTCATTGAACTAAAATATAGGGGAGTTCATTGCTCCCACAAATTAAGCAGGTATATTTTCTGATTCCCGACAGCAAGACACATCACACATTTCCACTAAATTGTGAGATGTGCGTAGCCATCAATTAAATAGAATATTCATATCTTCCATGTAGGATACTCCAGGGCAGAGATATGAGGAAAACTGAAAGTCTATAATTTTCCATGGGAGGGAGGAGGCACACCCATGGCCAGCCCAATCTTCGGTCATAAGGGTGATGGGAGAGGGGACTTGGGAAGGGGGATGGAGGGGGGAGAAACATTGGTTCTTAAAAACCAGAGCGGATATCTTGTGCGGTCTCTGGGTGGCCTCGTGTGATACCACGTGGGAGAAGTCCCAGGAAACTTGTGGCTCCACAGTGCCTCCCTTGTGCTAGCCAACCACCAGTCATTCATAAGGAACAAGGTAATTTATCCATTGGTGTATCTGTTTGTAACCCTATCCTATCTGTAACTGTACGTGTAACATTCTGTAACTCCCATCTTGTATATAGTGTATTATCTAGTTTGCCCATAAGGCGACTAAATAGAATTTAATCTTCGGCGGTTTCTTTTATCTCGAGTCACGAATCCTATGTCTGATTTCGGCATAGTTATATACACTACCTGGGCTGGATTCTGGCCATATATAATATATATATATAAACCTGCTAGAAGACCAGGCCTAGATCTAACGAGGACCTGGTGGCAGACTACTGCACTGTACTGGACCGGCAGAATTCTGTTCTGCTGGGGCTAGTGGAAAGTTCCTGTCAGGGTTGTGGGAAAGCTGGGTGCTGTGCCAGAGGTTAGGTGGCAGACTGTTCCACGCCCCATGCCAGCTGGGACAGGAAGGGTCAGTGCTACATTGTACACAGCGAACCTTATGTACTCCTTGGGGGCACAGAACGTTGCGTGTTGGTGGAAGTGACGAGGTCGTAACATGTGGTCCCAATATATTATAGACGTCAGGGTGGGGCTGCAAGGTGTGGCGTCACAGATTGGCAGGGTCACATCTGAGCGGAATGGCATCTAAGTGACACCCCCCGGCCTGTGACATATTTGATGCAGCGGTGGGATCTTGTGTGACCCCGCTGGCTGTTTCCGGTCAGCAATTTTTAATTTGAAAAATAAAAATTGCATTTGAAAAACAATTGTGCTCAAAATTTGAGAGAGAGCCCCGTCATCCAAATTACAGCCGCCACCAAGAGCCTGGAGCAGTCACAGAGGAGCAACAAGTGGAGACGCTCGAGGGTTACGTGTGTAAATCACCACTTTTCTGAGCAAAATTCGCAAACTCTGCATCTTTGGATCTATGTAACTTCATGGTTTTCGGTTTTGCTTAAAGGCAAAATATAAAATGTAAAAAGTTGTTTCTAAGCAGTGTTCCTTAAAGAAAAAAATGTAAATAAAAAAATACTAGGGAGGAAAACGCCACACGTAAGAGTTTCTGTATCGGCTGAAGGCGACCGGGTGACTAGCGATGGAGGAAGAGACATGAGGATCATTCACTAAACACCGGATAAAAGCCACAGAAGAGAAGAAACTACTGAGATCATGGAAAGACGTTCCCACATGTGAGGAGAAATTCAGAATATTCTAGAACTTTCCTGATCGGTTTGATGAAATGTGGAGAATAAATCATTTGGTCCGTTTCCGTATGTCCCGGAGACACGGACAGACGTACTCCAATGTTATACTATGTTGGCGTTTACACGTTCGTTTTTCCATACGGTCCGTGTGTCCGTGATACGTTTGTGTACCCGTTTGTTACGGATGCTTGTCAGTTTTCTGCACGGAACACGCACATACGGACCCAATGTTAGCCTGTGGGTCCGTGAGAACACGTACGTGACACGGATGCATCTCAGTGTTGTCCGTTTTTTTTACAAATATGGCAATGATTGTAATTTTTGATCCAGGTGCATGTAATTTTAAAAGTGCATGTGCTAAACTCATTGTGCTGGCTGGACACAGTGGGGAAAGCAGTGTTTGGCTATTTGTCAGCAGCCTTCAAGACATTATTTGCTTTAAATCCCTAAAATATCATGGCTCCAAGAGTTGACACTCGGCGGATTAATTCGGTCATCGAGAGACACCCTGCATTATGGGACACCAGGATGGAAGGATACTGGGCTACAGTTGAGAGGACATGGAAGGTCGTGGCTGAGGATCTATACCCCAACAATGGCTGGGCACGCTGTTCACCGGGGAAACGTGCACAATTTGGCAAGTCCTTTTTTTAAAAATAAATATTTTGCATTGATTTATATTTTACTTTGTATAATGTTTTTAAATTTTTATTTTTTTTTATCCATCATGGGTTCTTCAAACACTGCGACATTGCTAGCGATCACATTAGAGATGTGACACGCTAGAGCGCTGATGCGATAAGCCCAGATCGCACATGCAGCTTTCGTTTTAAAAAAAAATAAGGCCTCTGTGCGTTCTCTGCTGAACGCATCTGCGATATTGATTGTCACAACACTTAGGGTATTTTTTTTTTAAATTTTATAAAGCTTTTGCATTATCAAATAATGTATGCATGTACTTAATTTCGTGTAACACTTATTTTATTTTAATCTTAACAGTTGTCTTAGTCCGTCAGAGATGGAGATCAGCAAGGGACCAATATAGGCGGGAATTCAATCTCATACCCTCAACATCAGCCAACACACGGAAGAGGAAATACGTATACTTTGATCATTTAGATTTACTTCGTCCAATAATGGAGGGAACCGTAAGTATTTGAGTTTTATTTTTTATTCTTCCAACATATGATAAATGTATTCTTATCCACTTTGTAATGCAAAATATAAAAATTACATTTTCTTTTTCACTAATTTATACAATTTGTATTCCAGAACCGATGATAATTTGGATGATTCAGATGACCAACCATCTGCAGCACATTCAGCAACAGCCACATCTGCATCCGAGGTGGACCCACCACATCCTAACGTAACTGGAAGCCATACCCCTGAAAATATCCAAACTGATCATGTCTCAAGTGAGCCTGGTGCCGAGTCTACAGTGACTCAGACACAAAGCACTACACAAACCACTACAACTAATGTTCCACCATCAACCATTTCTCCTTCTGTACCTCGTTATAATCCTAGCACATATCGGGCACGTAGACAGCCAGAAGATATGAGGTCACTCCCTGAAATAATAGATACTCGTGTCATGTCCATAATGAACTCTTTAATGCCTGAAAATGACGTTGAGCGTTTTTGTAGCTCATTAGCATCAGGTCTTGCTAAAGTATCATCAGACCACCAAGAACGTGTTAGAGCAGCAATTCTCACTCTAATTTCAGCATGTCAAACCACACCTTTGCCGAACTAAGTTCTATTAACCATAGAACAATGGCGAACAAATTACAATTCTTCAAGTCTGGATGTGGCAGCACCACTACTAACTCAAAATTTGAGCAACCAGCCATCATCTTCTAGTATAACAAACTTGGCCAATCAAACTGTTCAAAATAGTGAGGCCCAAATGTCATCAATATACCCCAAACATCTGTATCAACTTTGATTGCAGGTTAAAGCACCAACATGATGACACATGTCTCAACCTGCAAGCCAAACATTACCACAAAATTACATACAACAATCACAAGCACAAACATACATTCCTCCCACTAATATTCAAACAAGACCAACACTCAACCAAATATCTACCTACCCACAGTCATTTTACATTGGACAAACTTCTTCTCAACCATTCCTACAGGGTCAACAATTTCCTACACAACTCACATACACACATCATCCCCAAATGCAAACACCACTGATGATTGGTCAACAAATAACCCAACCCATGTATGCCTCATCCTCATGTGTTACAATCCACATCTGGCCCTGATGCAAAATTTAGTCACATGTGTCAATAAGACACAAACAACTACCTGTGTTACCCAAACAACCTCTGAACCAGAAGGAAATATCAATTTGTCACAAGAGTCAGTTGTAAGTCATGATGACTACATAGACTAGCTCATTATGTTGTACATTTGTTTTTTTGGTTTGGGGGAATTTTTTTTTTTGGTACCAAAAAATTTAAACAAATGGTAAAAATATTGAAAACTCTTAATATGGCTAACAATATTGTGCTTAAAATGTTAATTTCAATAAACCATTGACATTCTAAATGTCATATTTTAATTGTTCAAGAAATGTCTATAACCATAACAAAAGGTTTTTTTGTTTAAAAAATTAAAAATTACCTTCTGATTGGTTTATTTTCAGCTGGAGTTAACTAGAAAACAAGCTTAATTCAAAAATTATGAATGTTTTTATTTTGATTTTAAAGACGTTTTGGTTTCAATCATATGATGGTTAATTAAAAATGTATAACATCTGTGTGTTCTATATCATTAGTTTTGCAATAAACATTATTTGGAACATCTGCATATTTAACCCTTTAGTGACGGAGCTAATTTTCACCTTAATGACCAGACCAAATTTTGCAATTCTGACTTCATGAGGTTATAACTCTAGAACGCTTCAACGGATCCCGGTGATTCTGAGACTGTTTTTTCGTCACATATTGGACTTCATGTTAGTACCAAATTTAGGACAATATTTTTTGCGTTTATTTATGAAAAAAATTGAATATTGGCAAAAAGTTTGAAAATTTAGCAATTTTCAACTTTTGAATTTTTATACCGTTAAACCAGAGATTTCTGTGACACAAAATAGTTAATAAATAACATTTCCCACTTGTCTACTTTACATCAGCACAATTTTGGAAACCAAATTTTTTTTTGTTAGGAAGTTAGAGGGGTTCAAAGTTTATCAGCGATTTCTCATTTTTACATCAAAATTTACAAAACCATTTTTTTAGGGACCACATCACATTTGAAGTGACTTCAATAGGCCTAGATGACAGAAAATACCCAAAAGTGACACCATTCTAAAAACTGCACCCCCCAAAGTACTCAAAACCACATTCAAGAAGTTTATTAACCCTTCAGGTGCTTGAACAAAAGCAATGTGGAATGAAAAAAAGCAAAAATTAAATTTTACCTAAAAATGTTGCTCTAACCCAAATTTATTCACTTTTAGAAGAAATAACAACAAAATGGACCCCAAAACTTGTTCCCCACTTTCTTATGAGCGCGCCGATACCCCACATGTGGTCAGAAACCTCTGTTTGGACAAATGGGAGGGCTCGGAACAGAAGGAGCAATATTTGAATTTTGGAAAGCAAAATTTGGCTGAAATAGATTGCGGGCACCATCTTGCATTTACAGGTCCGCTAAGGTACCTAAACAGAAGAAATCCCTCACAAGTGACACCATTTTGGAAACTAGACCCCTTAAGGCTCCTATCTAGGGGTATAGTGAGCATTTTAGATCCACAGGTACTTCACAGATTTTGTTAACGTTACGTTGTCATATTGAAAATTTTAATAATTTTCTCAAAAATGTTGCTTTAGCATCAATTTTCTCACTTTTTCAAGAGGTAATTCCAAAAATTTGACCTCAAGGTTTGTTAACCACTTTTTTATGAGCGCGGTGATACCTCACATGTGGTCTGAAACCTTTGTTTGGACAAATGGGAGGGCTTGGAACGAAAGGAGCAATATTTGAATTTTGGAAAGGAAATTTGGCTGAAAAAGATTGCGGGCACCATGTCACATTTGGAGGACCCCTAAGGTACCTAAACAGCAGAAACCCCGCACAAGTGACCCCATTTTGGAAACTAGGCCCCTCAAGGAATTTATCTAGATGTTTGGTGAGTACCCTGAACCCCCAGGTGCTTCACAGAATTTTATAACGTTGAGCCATAAAAAAAAAAAATAAAATTTTACCACAAAATTGTTATTTCAATCAGGTAGCTTTTTTTTTACAAGAGTAAAAGGAAAAAATTCAGCATAACATTTATTGTGCAATTTCTCCTGAGTTTGGCGATACCTTATATGTGGTGGAAATCAACTGTTTGGGCGCATGGCAGGGCTCGGAAGGGAAGGAGTGCCTTTTGACTGCAAAATTGGCTGGAATCAATAGCGGACGCCAGGTTGCATTTGGAGAGCCCCTGAGGTGCCTAAACAGTGGCGGTCCCCCACAAGTGACTCCATTCTGGAAACAAGACACCTCAAGGCTTTTATCTAGGTGTATAGTGAGCAGTTTGAATCCACGAATACTTCACAGAATTTGATAAGCTTAGGTTGCCATATTGAAAATTTTCATTTTTTTTCACAAAAATGTTGCTTCAGCATCAAATTTCTCACTTTTTCAAGAGACAACAACAAACCGTGGACCCAACAGGTTGTTATCCAATGTCTTATGAGCACAGGGATATCCCACATGTGGCCAAAAACCTCTGTTTGGATAAATGGGAGGGCTTGGAATGGAAGGAGCACCATTTGAATTTTGGAAAAGTTGAAATAAATTGCGCGCACCATGTCACATTAGCAGGGCCTCTTGGGTACCTATACATTAGAAACCCCCCACAAGTGACTCCATTTTGGAAACTGGACCCCTCAAGGATTTTATTCAGGAGTATAGTATGCATTTTGAATCCACAGGTACTTCACAAAAATGTTGCTGTAGCAACAAATTTCTCACTTTTAGGCTATGTGGCCATGATCCAGCGACACGGCGTCCAGTACACAGTGTCAGCCTTCCTGCAGAGATGTGAGTGTTGTCCACGGGAGAACGCAGCTGCCCATGCCCACGATTTGGGTTCAGGCTGCTGTGGACTTTAGCTCTATTCTACGTGCAGAGAACACTCTCGTCTCCGCAGCATAAATGGACATGCTGAGGCTCGGGAAGCTGCACCACAGGTCGGTTTATGCTGCGGAGAAAAGAAGCACAGTGGGCACGGGATTTCTAAAAATCCTTCAACTGTGCTTCTACTGCACAACGCAGCGTTATGGACGCAGGGAAAACACTCTGGGCCCAAACGCTGCAAACCCTGATTGTGGGCACACAGCCTAAAATGCTACAATGGATGAATGGATAGATGTCAAACATATATAACGTCCCACCCCACTGCATATTCTAAGCTGGCGCCCTTTAGTGCCTTTCATGTGGCACTAAAGGGTGCCTAGCCTTGTATTTAGCCCAAAAAGAAAAAAAATAATTAATTAAAATAAATGACGTGGGGTCCCCCCTATTTTTGATAGCCAGCTAGGGTAAAGCAGACAGCTGTAGCCTGCAAACCACAGCTGACAGCTTCACCTTGGCTGGTGATCAATTTGGAGGGCTCCCCAAGCTGTTTTTTTTTTTAATTATTTATAAATAAATAATTAAAAAAAAAAAAACACAAATGTAGGGTCCTCCCAAATTAGATCACCAGCCAAGGTGAAGCTGACAGCTGGGGTCTGGTATTCTCAGGGTGGGAAGAGCCATGGTTATTGGACTCTTCCCAGCCTAAAAATAGCAGGCCGCAGCCGCCCCAGAAGTGGCGCATCCATTAGATGCGCCAATTCTGGCGCTTCGCCCCAGCTCATCCCGCACCCTGGTGCGTTGGCAAACGGGGTAATAAATGGGGTTGATACCAGGTGTGTAATGTCACCTGGCATCAAGCCCAGCAAATAGTTATGTCACGGCGTCTATCAGATACCCGACATAACTAATTGACAGTAATAAAAAAAAAAAAATTTGAAAAAACACTCCCCAAAACATTCCCTGATTGACCAATTTATTGAAAAGAAAAGAAAAAAAAAAATCCGCTGTAATCCATTTGGACGTCCCACGTCGACTCTGGACCTTCTAGAATATGGGGGACACGTTCAGGGAACGTATCCCCCATTTTCTAGTATTGCAGACCCTCCATTTGAGGAGAGTGGGTGCAAAGAATCTGCACCCACCCTCCCTGGGTCACAGCTGCAGTGTGCCGAGCAGCAGCAGCAGCCAGCGTCCTGAACACAGGAAGCTGACAGCCGCGCTCTGCACATGTGACCGGCGTCTGCTGTGAAGGAGCCGGAGGAGGGGGCCGCGGGGGATCAGCGCTCCGACAAGTATGTATGACACCGGGGAACACCGGGTGGATAGGGGGGGACCCGGTAGGGCCTAGGGAGCAGGTTTCTGTCGCATGTGTTATGGCACATACGACAGAAACCATAAGAAAAGTGTAAATGCGGCCGGCGCGCTGCTGTGCTCGCCGGTACGCGCGGCCATCTTGGATTTTCGGGAGGGGGTTGGGGGTCGGGGGGGGCACTTTAGGGATACCGAAGGGACCGGAGGGAACCGGAAAAAAGATTTATCTCCCTTCTGGCATGTATGATCATGCCAGATGGGAGATAAATCATTTTTTACCGGCGCGGTCATTTACTATAACTTGATGATCGGTATACGGTGTATACCGTCATCACGTGACTGGGGACCGGAAAAACCGGCCCGAATCATGATCTCCAGGGTCTCAGCTACCCCCGGCAGCTGAGACCCCGGAAATTTTGGGACTCTGGGGGGCGCTAGACCCTTTTTTCCGACCGCCGTTAAAAAGCGGCGGATCGGAAGAAGTACCCTAATTTGTCGCCGTTAAAAGGCGTATCGGCGGTCGTTGAGGGGTTAATTTTCTTTTTTTTTTTCTCTAGGATTCTGAACTGTCATTGACCCTGCCAGACGAGGCTGTGCCGGTCACCCAGAAAAGAGGTAGGAGTTTGAACCTGAGGTTGTGATGTAACAAATTATTCACTGACATTTTGATATCTATGAATTTCAGCTGCTTCCAGCATGGAGGAGCCGAAGCCGGAGGCCACGCCGGAGCAGACGAAAAAGGCCAAGCCCGAGCCACAAAATGAAACCTTTATACTAAAAGTAAGGTCCTGCTCTTCTATCTATGCACAAATTCCTAATTCTCCTCCATACACTTCATCACACTCCTTTCTGTAGGTGCGAGGCCGAAAAAGGTTCAAAATATTCCATCACTTAAATGAAGCCCTGGAGGCCGAGGACAAAATAATACGAGTGTAAGTACAAAGCTACAGTCAGAATAATTGTACATGGGATCATTGTCAGGCTGCTCCCTCCTGACAAATCATCCCGTGCAGATGGGGTAATTGTGGCTGTAATTGCACAGTGATGAGTAACAAGTGTGAATTGGGGCTGGGACCTCTGGAGCTCCCGTTACTGGGTTGTGTAAAGACATCTTATAGTATTCTTCAAAAAATATGTGTCCAAGAAACAACACACACACACATCGGAGTACAAATTTCCATAAAATTCAATTTTTATTAAATATCTCTCTCTCTATATCTATCTATCTATCTATCTATCTATCTATCTATCTATCTATCTATCTATCTATCTATCTATCTATCTATCTATCTATCTATCTATCTATATCTATATCTATATCTATATAAACACAAACAATAGTATAAAATTACAAAATTCATCAATCAAAAGGTATAAGGAGGACCTCTACCTAAAATCCACCCCCCACAACCGTATTTGTATGTGTCCGGATAATACAACCTCTCATAAATATATATTGTTATAAAGGGCAGACAGAATGAGTAGATCCCAGGTCTTATTTTATACTTGCAGAGAGATCTGCTGCCACTAGCTTTTTATATATGCCGCTCCCAAATAGTCCAGGGTAAATGCCATATCCTGTAAAATCATTCAGTCAATCTAAGCAACAAGTTCAAGGCTTACCCATATTGTGGACAAAGATAGGAGCACCGGACACAAAACAGTGGGGGAAGGAATGCAGCTCCCAGTCCCGGACGCGTGTCGCTATCGCTTCTTCAGCAGGATGGAGGCAGGGGCGGAAGTGCGTTCATTCCCCAATTGTCCATGTTAAATACCCATGTGTTATTAGTTAAGCTCCAGGTGATGCGCGCGTGTCAGTGCGGCGCACGCGCGGTGAAACAGCCTCCAGTATTCATGTAAAACAGAACACAGCACTCCAACCCCAATGCGCAGACTCCGGGAGAAATCTACCAGTGATGTCACCGGGCATGCGCATTAAGTAAACGGAGGCTGTGAGGTGTCTACACCCAAGGAGAACTGTCAGGGAGCGCGCGCTCAGACACACCCACATCATCAGGAGCCTTGCGGTGGCTAGACGCAACACAAGCCACATCACGAATCCGTTCAGAGCCACCCAATGTATACTGACCAACAGGTACAAGGTAAACAGAAAACATAAATATATATATTTTCTTTCCATATAAGAATTACAACGGGAAAAAGGCCGCATAAGCCAAATAGTATATCAAGGTCATATACAAATTCATGCATAAAGGTTGATCTTACAATTGTGTCAGGGGGACCGTTCACAAAGGAGTCACGAGGGACACAGTTCCATCCCACAAAAAACTATAAAGATCCCCCTATTTAAAAGAGGGGAGGGGAAGAAGGGAGGGGGGAAAAATTCTCTAGGATTCTGAACTGTCATTGACACCTCCAGACGAGGCTGTGCCGGTCACCCAGAAAAGAGGTAGGAGTTTGAGCCTGAGGTTGTGATGTAACAAATTATTCACTGACATTTTGATATCTATGAATTTCAGCTGCTTCCAGCATGGAGGAGCCCAAGCCGGAGCCGACGAAAAAGGCCAAGCCCGAGCCACAAAATAAAACCTTTATACTACGAGTAAGGTCCTGCTCTTCTATCTATGCACAAATTCCTAATTCTCCTCCATACACTTCATCACACGCCTTTCTGTAGGTGCGAGGCCGAAAAAGATTTAAAATATTCCATCACTTAAATGAAGCCCTGGAGGCCGAGGACAAAATAATACGAGAGTAAGTACAAAGCTACAGTCAGAATATGGCTCTGTGCGCACTAGAAATGTGAAGTTTCTCAAGAAAATTTCTTGAGAAACTTCTGGGAGTGGAAGATCTCCGCACCTGCAGAAAAATCCGCGGCAAAAACGCATGCGGATTTGCCGCAGGTTGGTCCCTGCGGTTTTTTCAGGCTGTAAACTAAAGTTAGATATAAATAAAGCATGTTGAAAAATAAAAAAAAGCCAGAAAAAAAAATTATATTTGATGTCATTTCCTTCTTCATCAGTCTCCATATTCTATGGTGTATTTGTTCTCAATTTACCTCAGGAAAGATGGCAAGCAATGCACTCTCCTTACAGCTCCACACGCCTCATTTTCAACTTTTTAGTGACCGTAGTCACTTTATTACGTCGCCGTAGAGAACAGGTATGCTTTTTTATTTTCCTTTTTTGCCATATAAAAAAAACCTAATTTTTGGTATTAATAGTTTTTTTAGGCCAAAAAAAAAAAAATGTGGATTCATCCGCTTCTAGTGGATCGGGAGACAAAAAGACATTTTAGGGTCCTTTATCAAGATTTACGAAGGTAGGTTTATTTTTTGACTATCTATTCATCCATCTATCCATCAATTATCCCTTCTATCCATCAATTATCCCTTCCATCTATCCCTTCCATCTATCCCTTCCATCTATCTTTTTGTATCTATGTATTATCTATCTATCCATCTCTTTCTGTATGAATATATCCTTCTATCCATCCCTCTATCCATCCCTCTATCCATCCCTCTATCCATCCCTCTATCCATCCCTCTATCCATCCCTCTATCCATCCCTCTATCCATCCCTCTATCCATCCCTCTATCCATCCCTCTATCCATCCCTCTATCCATCCCTCTATCCATCCCTCTATCCATCCCTCTATCCATCCCTCTATCCATCCCTCTATCCATCCCTCTATCCATCCCTCTATCCATCCCTCTATCCATTTATCTTTTTGTATCTATTTATTATCTATCCATCTCTTTCTGTATGAATATATCCTTCTATCTATATTATTCTATCCTTCTACCTCTGTCTGTCTGTAGAAATCCTTTATCTATCTCTGTCTACATATTTATCTGTATCACATTTTTTGATTTATTTTTTTCCAGATTTCCCGAAAAGTTTACTTCTTTTTGTCGCTTGACTATTCCCGCCTTCGATCGACTATTAGCAATTGTGCATTCTGATTTATGTTATGCGGATACCCGGATGAGGAGGTCAGTGTCTGCTGAGGAGCGGCTGCTCATCACCTTGCGGTAAGTATTTTTTAAAAATCCTTTCAAATTTTTATTTTTATTTTTAAATTTTATTTCTGATCATGTGAAGAGTTCATTTCCATGCATGCAATGCTTTCTATTTGTGTCTATTTCTAATTCTTTGTATTTTGCAGATTTCTGGCCACAGGAGAGAGCTACACATCCCTGCACCTTCAATTTCGGGTTGGTAAATCAACCATCTCTGAAATTGTGAGGTGCACATGTGGCGTGATCTGGCAGAAATTGCAGCCCATGGTGATGCCTTCCCCAACCGAGGAGACTTGGCTTCAGGTTGCAGCGGGCTTTCAAACTGTGGCCAACTTCCCCAACTGCATAGGTGCGGTCGATGGCAAACATGTAAGAGTGCAGAAGCCACCGCGATCAGGATCACTCTTCTTTAATTATAAGAAGTATTTTTCGGTGGTCCTCATGGCGGTGGCTGATGCACATTACAAATTTATTGCCATTGATGTCGGTGCTTATGGCAGTACGGGGGATTCTCGGGTGTTGCGAACATCACAGATTGGACTGCAAGTTCTCCAGGATTGTGTAACGCTCCCAGCCCCACAACCTTTACTGGGCTTCACAGATCCACTCCCCTTTGTGATGGTATCGGATGAGGCATTTCCTTTATTGCCAAACCTGCTGCGCCCATACCCACGGAGGGGACTGGATACCCGGCGGAGGATTTTTAATTATAGGCTGAGTCGTGCACGCAGATATGTGGAGTGCACCTTTGGAATCCTGACTAGTCAGTGGAGGATTCTACACACAACCATCCAGTTAGAAACAGAAACCGTTGACACGGTGATTAAAGCCTGTTGTGTTCTCCACAACTATGCTCGAGAGTATAGCTCTCAGCAAGTTGAGGAAACACAGCAGGCCGAATTTAATCCAGTGTTCAACGTGTCTTCGGGAAGACCAACTAACTCGGGTGTGTTGGTGCGAGAATCCTTCACTGACTACTTCATGAGTCCAGAAGGTGCCGTGCACTGGCAATACTCCTGTGTCGGTGATGTGCAGCCGGATCAGCAGACACCCATGGGACAAGGTTAATGGCAAATGTGACGCCCCTGTGCCAGCAGCCGGCGCAGCTCGGATCCGGACCCGTGTGATGGCTAGAGGGATCCTCCAGACCCGTTGGTCACGTGGACACTACCGATGAAAAGGGGACGTTTTTGTACGTGATTTGCCACAGACAGTCTGTGCATGTGATGTGCAGCCAGATCTGCAGACAGCAATGGGACATCTGCTGTACCCTTCATCTGATAGTGTGTTATGTATATACATTTTGCAATATGTATTTGTTTTTTAGCTTAAGGTAATATATGGACAAAATTGCTTGAATTCCTTTTTGCCCAAAAAATATTTTAATTAAATTTAATTCCAAGAAAAATTCTGTTTATTTTTTCCTCCACCAACCAACACATACATATTTGTCAATTGAATTGTTTTCTTGCAACATACCAAAAAATTACATTACTGAAAAAGATATTCTTTAATGACAATATACATCAATAATCAACATCAGCATCAATCTTGTTTAATCAAGACACAAACTGGGTGAGGACCTGAAAAGTTACATACATTGCAATCTGGAGTTCTCACCCGAGCTCCGCTGAGCAGCCGCAACTGAAGTCAAGTTTTGCAAGACTATACCGCAAGCGCTGACTGCTTTCACGGCGATTGCGGTTCAGTTCATGAATCATGACAGCTGCAGACAAGCCATGCTGAAGTACGAAGCTCTCACCTGAGCTACAGAGTTCAGCACGGCCTGTCCGCAGCTGTCATTAACTGAAATGCAATTGTCACGGAATCAGTCGGTGCACGCAGTTCATTATAGCAAAACCTAACGGGTACTTTGCACGTTGCGACATCGCTAGTAAGATATCACCAGGGTAAAATGTAAAGTGACGCACATCATGTGCCGGTAACGCCGTCGCAATGTGTAAAGCAAAAAAACACTGATAAGCGAGCGCAAAAGCATTGTAAATCGCTGATCTGTGTAGTTTCTGTCATTTTAATTATGTCACACCAATAGGAGATACGATGTTGTTCCTCGTTCCTGCGGCATCACACATCGGTTTGTGTGAGAAAACGCAGGAGCGAGGAACATCTCCTTACCTGCCTGCACCGGCTATGCAGAAGGAAGGAGGTGGGCAGGATGTTTACGTCACACTCATCTCCGCCCCTCCGCTTCTATTGGCCGCCTACCCTTGCTGTGATGCCATACGACCTGCCCCGTTAGGAAGGAGGCGGGTCGCTGGCCAGATTGACGTCGCAGGGCAGTTAAGTGCTTGTGAAGCTGCCGTAGCAATAATGTTCGCTACGGTAGCTATCACAAGAGATCTCATCAGCACCGGGGGCGGGGACTATCACGCTCTGCATTGCTATCATCGGCTAGCGATGTTGCAGCGTGCAAAGTACCCTTACATCAAGCCATGCTGTACTCCGTAATTAGGCTTCTGCAATCTGCCTTATCTAATTTTCAAACAAGAACTTGGGTTAGTGTTCCGGGGAGCGCAACACTTTTTACAACCTATACAAGTCCTGCGTTACATATCCAAAGGAGTCAGCCTGGGTGGAAGGGGCAGCTGCTTGTGAGTGGCTTTCATAAGTTGTGTTAGCTACTGCACCAGCTATTTGATTTTGTGGATGCATATTGTAGCAATAAGCAATGTTTGTTTGTTGAGGGAGGTTTCTAATTGGTCTATTTATTTGGGTGGGGGAAAAAGCATCCAGAATGAGATTAAGAAGGTCACCTACACGTGGATGGGGGGGGGTAGGGTTAGGGTAGATAGATAGAGGGATAGATAGATAGAAGGATGGATGGATATAGATAGATAGATAGATAGATAGATAGATAGAAGGATGGATGGATATAGATAGATAGAAGGATGGATGGATATAGATAGATAGATAGATAGAGGGATAGAAGGATGGATGGATAGATATAGATAGATAGATAGAAGGATGGATATAGATAGATAGAAGGATGGATATAGATAGATAGAGGGATAGAATGATGGATGGCTATAGATAGATAGAAGGATGGATGGATATAGATAGATAGAGGGATAGATAGAGGGATAGATAGATAGATAGATAGATAGATAGAAGGATGGATATAGATAGATAGATAGATAGATAGATAGAATGATGGATATAGATAGATAGATAGAAGGATGGATATAGATAGAGGGATAGATAGATAGATAGATAGATAGATAGGAGGATGGATTGATATAGATAGATAGACTGATGGATATAGATAGATATAAGGATGGATGGATATAGATAGATAGATATTAACAGTTTTAATTTGTGATGTATGTGATTCCCCCCCCACAGTATTTGTGACAGAGCAGTGACACTGTGGGACCTCGGATCTGAAATCTCACAGGCTGGTGCTGTCACGCTATTACCGCTGACGAGGTCGTGTGAGGACACACAAGATCCCGCGAGCGGTAATGTGAGCAGCGTGGGAAATGCCCTGGAGTGACCCGTGCAGCCTCGTACATGGAGCTGTATTGATCATTCTGCCGCCGACGTCACTGGATGCAAGCGTCGCCAGACCTCCGGTATGGAAGTACTTCGGACCTGGATGTTTGGGGGGGCCGTGTTACTAAAGGGGTCAAAGAGGGGGCTGTATTTTATTTAACATAAAGGCTTTTCGGCGTGTGTGTGTTTATTTTTTATCATGGCACGATTAGTGATGGCGTGTCATAGACGCTGCCATTACTAATTGTGGACTTAGCGGCAGCTATGGGCTGCCGTTAACTCATTCATTACCCCGTAGCCACAGCAACCGGGAAGGGCCGGTGACACGCCGGGACTGTGGCATCTGATGGATGCCACGGTCTCGGGGCAGCGCTGGCTGATATTCTCGGCTACGGGAGGAGGGGGGCAATAACCATAGCCCTCGTCCTCCCCAGCCTGTGAATACCAGCCCCCCGCTGTGTGTTTACCTTGGTCGGGCGGTAAAAATACAGCGGAGCTCACGCTTTTTTTTTTTTTTAATACGGGTCAGTGTAATGTATGTATCTGTGGGTGCATTGTATACTTACCAATTCGATTAATTTTTTAACATCTAGGGTCATTCTGTTGTACCACGACATTTTCAATAGAAAATGTCGGAACTTCCTCATCCGGTCTGACATCACTTCCCTGCAATCCGCATGGAAGGAAGGAACATTCCCGCAGGTAAATCGCGGCCAATCCGGTGGTATACCGCACATCATTTGCTACCTGCGGTATACCCCCGGAATTTCTGCGGAAATAATGGACATGATCATTTTCTCAAGAAATTTTCTCGAGAAAATTTTCAAGGAAATTTCTTGAGAAAAATCCGCACAGTGCGCACAGATATGTTTTTTTCTCATAGGATTTGCTGGGAAATGTCTGCACAAAGATTGCAGACATTTCTCAAGAAATTTCTGCAGCAAATCCGCGGGTAAATCCGCGAGTTAAACGCACTAGTGCGCACAGGGCCTAATTGTACATGGGATCGTCTGTCAGGCTGCCACCCTCCTGACAAATCATCCCGTGCAGATGGTGGCTAATTGTGGCTGTAATTACACAGTAACAATTGTGAATTGGGGCTGGGACCTCTGGAGCTCCCGTTACTGGGTTGTGTAAAGACATCTTATACTATTCTGCTCTGGGCAACATTTTTTTAAATTTTATTTTTTTCTCTCCACAGAATGAAAGCTGGAAAATAAAATTTGTTATTTTTTTCATAACTTTCTGTTTTCAATAAAAGGTTAAAGTTTGACATGTGTTTTTGTTTTTTTCTCATTTAATATGCATAATATGCACATATAAAAATGTGGGTACACCAATGCTCTATACCTATAAATTGGTATAATATACTTGTTTTCTCAAAATACATGTATAATTATCCTTATTATTATAATTATCCTTGCTACCATGGATGTGGAATCCTTGTACTCGAATATTCCACACCAGGATGGATTAAATGCTTGCAAAATTTTCCTGGAAAATACAGGAACTGATGCCAATTCTGTGGTGAAGCTTACGACATTCCTCCTCACCCATAATTACTTTGCATTTGACAATGACATATATCTACAGGAGACTGGGACTGCAATGGGAAGTAAAATGGCACCACAATATGCAAATCTTTTCATGGCCAAGCTTGAGAGTGACTTTTTACCCTCTTGTCCTATCCGGCCTCTGGCTACTACCGTTACATTGACGATATTAATCATCTGGACAGAGTCTGAGGAGCAGCTGAAGACCTTCCATGAACAATTTAATCAGTTTCATCCCACCATCAACCTAACACTCAACTACTCCTGCACGGAAATCAACTTCTTGGACACAGTCATTAAACTACGGAACAATGAAAGAGACATCCCTGTACAAGAAGCCAATTGACCGTCCAACATACCTGAAATGGGACAGTTTTCATCCAAAACACATACAAAACTCTATTGTATACAGCCAGGCTATCAGGTACAATCGGATATGTTCCAACAGTACAGGTAGAGAATCACCTTGAGGGCCTCAGAAAGACCTTTCTGAATCAAGGCTACCACCCAAGAACAATTGAAAACCAGATTACAAGAGCCACCAGAATATCAAGAAACCATCTCCTGCATTATAAAACCAAAGAAAACCACCGGGTCCCTCTTGTAGTCACCTACAATCCACATCTGGAGGTGTTACGAGGAGCTGCATGGAAGCTACAACCATTACTGCAAAAAGATGCCCGGTTACAATCTATATTTCCAGACCCCCCCACTTCTGTGTTTTAGACAGCCCCCGAATCTAAGAAGCATCATTGTCAGAAGCTCCCTGTCCTCTCCAACACCAACAGGAGCATTCCCTGCAACCAGAAAACATGTAAGACCTGTCCATTTATACTGACAACGGACAAGATAAAGATTCCCAGATCACATCAGGACCACAAGATCCCAGGTACCTTCAGCTGCACCACAACCAATGGGGTGTACTTAATTATATGTACCAAATGTCCAACTGGGGGTCTGTATGTAGGGGAGACCGGACAACAGCTCAGGACAAGGATGAGTCTCACCGCCACACAATTAGAGAAAAAAAGGATGGATCTACCTGTGGCCAAACATTTCTGTAACCCAGACCACAGCATCATGGACATGAAATTGCTGGTATTGAAAGGAAATTTCAAGTCCCAGAGACACAGGAGACTATGGGTGTACTAACTTATGATGACCGGAGACACATTCAGAGCAGGGATGAATGTGTCTCATAGATTCATGTCTTTTTACATCAATTAAGAAATGTGCTCCTCTGACCATCCAGGGGCGTCACAGCCCGGACCAGACCCTTATCAGAGGACAATAAAACTTTCACACTGAACTGCTGCAATATTTATGGCCACAACAGTTTGCCCCCTGCCATAGAGAGTTCTGTTTTATATAACTTTTTTTTGTTTTTTTTACTGCACTATTCTAAGTCCTATTGTGTATAAATATGTGACTCTTCAGATTTTGTGTTATACCATGCCTGATGAAGAGACCTGAGTAGTCTCGAAAGCTGCGATTATTACCATCTTTTCAGTTACCATTAAAAGGTATCAACCACTGAGGACTCTCAGTTCTTTTAAACAATTTTACACATACATATATTTATAAATAAATGGTTTGTCATGGTCGGCGGTTGCTGGCAGGTTGGCTGGCATGGCTTTTTTTTTTTTTTTAAACTGCTGGGTTGGAAGGACGTTACTAAAGATTTCATGGTGCGTCAGGCGTTGAAGGGCTACCGTAAGAAAAAGGTGAGCCGGGACTTCAGGTGCCCTGTGTCTTTTAAATTGCTGGGTGATTTGCTATCGGTATTGCCTCAAGTGTGTTTTTCGGATTATGAATGTCGTTTGTTTGGGACCGCTTTTGTGTTGGCCTTATTTGGTGGCTTTAGAGTCAGTGAACTGGTTAGTAGGAACAGTCATGGAGGTTTGCTGTTGGAGGATGTGGAATGTGGGGTGGATGTGGTACGGTGTTGTTTGAAACGGTCCAAGATGGATCAGCTGGGTAGAGGTCGCGTGGTGGAACTGTGGGGCGCACCGGGTTTAGTAGAGTGCCCTGTCAGACAGGTGTCGTCCTTTTTAGAGGTGAGGGGACCACGCGTGGGGTCTTTTTTGTCTCATCAAAACGGGTCAGCCTTGTCCAGCTACCAGTTTGTCTGGATCTTTCAGAGGTGCCTGCAGTGTTGCGGTCTTAACGAGGTAGAGTTCGCGCCTATTCATTTCGGATTGGGGCGGCGACTCAGGCAGCTCGTTGGGGCCTGAGCGAGCAGGCTCTCCGCAAGATTGGACGCTGGGAATCGGCTAGGTATAGATCTTATGTGCTGCCGGCCCTGTTGTAAGATGTTCAGGGGTGGGACTACGGTAATGTTTGCTTGGTCTTCATTACCTTTTCCTTCCCTATGTTCTCCCCCTTCCCACCCTCCTGTATTTCACTTTTGTTTCATAGATTTACCGTTGTTTGTGTGGGTGCTTGGTCACTCGTATGTCTACTGGGGTGCTTTTCACGCGGGTGTCAGACCTAATGGCCGTCAGTTGGAGGTCCCCAGAGAGAAGGCGACGGTGTGATGGATCGGAGTTAAGCCTGCTTTACACCAGACGATCTATCGTGCGATAGATCGTCGGGGTCACGGTTTTTGTGACGCACATCCGGCATCGCTTGTGATGCCGGCCTGTGTGACACCTCCTAGCGACGCAGTATCGCTCACAAATCGTGATACGTGTACTAGTCGCTAGGTTTCATAAAATGGTTTATGAAACTTGGCGCCGGTTGTTCATAGTTTCCGTGGCAGCACACGTCGCTGTGACGTCGCTGTGATGCCGAACATCCCTCCCACTCCAGGAAGTGGATGTTTGCCGCCGTCAGCGATGTCGCACGGGAGGTAAGTACATGTGACGGGGGGGTTTAACGCCTTTGTGCGCCACGGCCAATCAATTGCCGTGACGCAAAAATGACGGGGGCGGGTACGATCGATCGAGAAATTGCACGATCGGTCGTTCCGTGTAAAGCACCCTTTAGAGGCATACTGTGGAGTGAAGTTTTGCCTACCTGGCGCTATTATTCCGAATTGGATAGACCACCGGATGTGTACTGCACGCGGGTGGGAATGACTTGAGTCTTCGGGCGTCTAGGGATCTGATTCAAAACAAAATGTGACTGTTTTCGGCTCTTGTCATCCCACCCTGGTTTAGTGATTGTGTGGTCTGACATAGTTGCGTGAATGGTATGGCGACACGCTAGCTCGTTTGGGGGAGTCAATAGAGCGCGAGTGAAAGTTAATCGAGAAATTCGACGTTTTGTTTCTCACGTGGAGGGTGTCGCAGTTAGGCACCCAGATTTGGAATCTTCATCCGCTGAATTTGTGCGTCGGGACTGTGTCCATGTGAATTCGGTCGGCATTGATATGTGGGCCTTGGGGCTTATGGATGGGGTAGAGAAGGCTTTGGGTTTATGGGAGGACTCGCGCGCACAAGGGACCATGCGAGCTCACGGTGGCGGAAAGGAGGGGCGTGTCTGAAGGCGGGGGTTTGCACAGAAGAGGATGAACCCAGTGCAAGAGCGGGTTACCTCTAGTGGTGCAAGCGTTTGGTGAAACGGGTCCTTGCTGGGTTGAGTCTCAGCGGGACATGGTGTGGGCAACATCCGGCCAGAGTTCTCGAGTCGGTGTGGTGCGGCTGAGGGCAGGTGGTGGGCCGATGATTCAATGAACAATTTTGTTAACCTTCAGTTACCCCCCCCCCCTCCTTTTTCGGGTGTTCTTCAATGAAGATTTGAAATGTTATATTGTTTATGCTTTGTTATTAATAAAAATGGTCTGCTGTGGCCTTTTATATCCAATGTCACGCAGTATTGGTGTTTTTTTTTTTAGATAAGAGCCTTAGCGGGTAGGGGACATTTGGTTAATGGTTAAATGGTAAGGCCTTTAGTCAGACATTCCGGAGTCGAAGTATTCCCATAGCAAAAACGGTATATCATATAGAGGAAAAAGAAGGTGCAGACAGAACGTATGGTATTACCTGTGCAGCCGGTGGTCAGCGGTGGAGTGTGCAGATATGTGACCGCAGTGAGGTTTATATGCTGGAGAGGGCGGGCCAAGCTAATTGTTTCCTGTGTTGTGGAACACACGGTGGAGCGCACGCTGCGGGTGCGCAGTGAAACCCGGAATTGCGCGCATGCGCAGTGACATATGACGGGTGAAAGTGATGAAAACTCTTAGAGCTCCAGTCAGGGAGCAAATTAGGTCAGCGTGTCTGCAAGGAACAGGGAGAGAATGACAAATTGCAATATATCAGCAGGATTTAGATATACTACTGAATAATGTAGATTCCTAGATCTAACATATGGAATGAACGTTATCATACTATATGTCGTACATATACATGTGTGCGTGCATTATAAACACACAAGCATATATACTGATACACAAGTAGTTTATGCTATTTAATAACAGGATCAGAGCCCCAGCAATAGCTAAACACATACATGAAAAGTAATGTATATCACAGATGTCCATCCTATCCTATGATTCGGTCTCTCATATCTCCAGATCAAAAATTCTCATTCTCAATTGAGCCCGTGGGGGGAGAGGGTATTGAGCATATGGATCCAAAAGGATGCTCTTTCTTTTAATTTCTTAACCCTATCACCCCCACGTCTCAACAGTGGAACATGTTCTAGAACGTGAACTCTCAATTGTGAGACTGTGTGTCCACACTGAATAAAAGGATGGGGAATGGGCAATATATATATTTTTCTATGATACAGTTCCGTTAGTTGTCCAACATAGATGCATGCAGAATTGTCCCAATAAGCACTTGTACATTACTATTTATTCTCAATAAAAATCAATTTTGATGAATCTGTCCTTTGTATATTTGGGCTTTCTTGATCGCTCCTCTCCTTTTCCTCTTCTTACTTGTTTATGCGATTAGCCCTTTATATAGTCTTTGATCTTATTAATCGATCTAACAATGATCACTATTTAGTGATATATTATGTTTATGTAATAAACAACTGTTTAAACTTCTTTTAGATGGAGGAGAGAAGAGTGGAGGACAGCCCCGGATGGAGGCGAATGCGAAAGGTGGAGGAGTGTGGGGTGAGGCCAGGAGCCGATCTTCACTGGAGAAGAGAGGTGGAGGTATGAAGAGTGGAGGACAGCCCCGGATGGCGGCTAATGCGAGAGGTGGAGGAGAAGAAGAAGAGTGGAGGACCGCCCCGGATGGAGGTTGAGAGACATTGAGGAGAGTGGGGTGAGGCCAGGTGCCGATCTCCACTGGAGAAGAGAGGAAGAGAGCCCCGGATGGAGGCTAATGCGAGAGGTGGAGGACAGCCCCAAATGGAGGTTGAGAGAGATGGAGGAGAGTGGGGTGAGGGCAGTAGCCGATCTCCACTCAAGGTGGAGAAGAGGAGGTGGAGGAGAGCATCGGCTGGAGCCCAACAGTGGTGGAGCGAAGATCGTCGAGAGCAGGAAGAGAAGCAGATCTCAGATGGAGGCCAACAGATCTGGAGCATCTGCAGTGGTTAGGAGAGAAGAGGAGCTGCCGTGACCGTGGTGGCAGCAGTCAGAGAGAGGAGGCCATCAGTCCTGGAGGGAGAGAGAAGAGAGGCCATAGTAAGGGCAGCTCCAGATGGAGGCTAATGCAAGAGGTGGAGGAACGTGGGGTGAGGCCAGGAGCCAATCTGCACTGGAGAAGAGAGGTGCAGGTATGAAGAGTGGAGGACAGCCCTGGATGGCAGCGAATGCGAGAGGTGGAGGAGCGTGGGATGAGGCCAGGAGCCGATCTCCACTGGAGAAGAGAGGTGCAGGTATGAAGAGTGGAGGACCGCCCCGGATGGAGGTTGAGAGACATTGAGGAGAGTGGGGTGAGGCCAGGAGCTGATCTCCACTGGAGATGAGAGGAGGAGAGCCCCGGATGGAGGCTAATGCGAGAGGTGGAGGACAGCCCCGGATGGAGGTTGAGAGACATTGAGGAGAGTGGGGTGAGGCCAGGAGCTGATCTCCACTGGAGAAGAGAGGAGGAGAGCCCCGGATGGAGGCTAATGCGAGAGGTGGAGGACAGCCCCGGATGGAGGTTGAGACATGGAGGAGAGTGGGGTGAGGCCAGGAGCAGATAGCCACTGGAGATGAGAGGAGGAGAGCCCCGGATGGAGGCTAATGCGAGAGGTGGAGGACAGCCCCGGATGGAGGTTGAGAGACATTGAGGAGAGTGGGGTGAGGCCAGGATCCGATCGCCACTGGAGAAGAGAGGAGGAGAGCCCCGGATGGAGGCTAATGCGAGAGATGGAGGACAGCCCCGGATGGAGGTTGAGAGAGATGGAGGAGAGTGGGGTAAGGCCAGGAGCCGATCTCCATTGGAGAAGAGAGGAGGAGAGCCCCGGATGGAGGCTAATGCGAGAGGTGAAGGTTGAGAGAGATGGAGGAGAGTGGGGTGAGGCCAGGAGCCGATCTCCACTCAAGGTGGAGAAGAGGAGGTGGAGGAGAGGCTCGGATGGAGACCAACAGTGGTGGAGCGAAGATCGGCGAGAGCAGGAAGAGAAGCCGATCTCAGATGGAGGCCAACAGATCTGGAGCATCTGCAGTGGTTAGAGAGAAGAGGAGCTGCCGTGACCATGGTGGCAGCAGTCAGAGAGGAGGCCATCAGTCCTGGAGGGAGAGAGAAGAGAGGCCATAGTGAGAGCAGTGCTGCTCTGAGCCTTCCTGGAGAGAGAAAGAAGAGGCTCTGTGGGGGCAGCAGTGTGACCATCCGTCCTGGGAGCAGCGGTGCTCTGAGCCATCCTGGAGCTGTTCCGGAGCAGATTGGTGAGTGTGACTTCTTGTGTGGCTTTCTCCCCTGGGAGCAGATCTGTGTGACTGTTCATTCTCCCTCAGGTTACTGACCATTCACAGATTAAAAATGACATCAGGTTTTGTCCAAGTTAAAAAAAGCTTCAGAGATGTCAGACCGCTTGGACAAACTTGAGGCCGATGCTACAAAAATCAGTCAACCATTTGTTTTTCTTGACTGTACTACGGCATTTGGAAACTCTACCTAGTGACAGCCAGTTAAATATAATGCAAGCCTGTCAGGAAACTGTAGCACACGAAATAAATAGTCAACAGCCCACCCAACCTTACCAGTCTCCTGTCCCACCTCAAGCACAACCTTCCCGACATTATCAGACCCCCACCCAATCTTACCATGCCCCCCCAAACTTTGCAACCACTCACAAAGTTACCATGCCCCACTACTCTGCCAAAGTTACCATGCCCCCGCCCAACCTTTCCCAACTTGCAAACAACCAAAGGAGTCTCAACCTTACTTGGCTCCATCCCAACAGTACCCTGGACTGTCCCAACAATCTCCGCCTACCCATTATCTTGCATGTCATCCTTCCCCTGCTACTAATCGTGACTCTCCTGCCATCTTTCCCTTCCCCCATTTCCACACCACTACCACCATCCACTCATCGTCCAGAATCTTCCCATAGTTTTCTCTGCTCTCCGAACCGATTCCTACACCTTCACCTTTTTCATCCACTCCCAGCAGAGGTCACAAATATTGCCCGATTTCTGTACTACGTGAACCCCAGAGCTGTTACCTTCGAGTACCTTCACAGACCCAGCAAGACCAAGGCTTTTTTTTTTTTTTTTACCAAGCTGTGTAGCTTGCCGCTCTCAAAGAGGACAACACTTGTTCTGCTTAAACACTGAAGATTTACCATGTATCATATGAATGCAAAAAACATGGAGTATACAGCGACCTCTACTTTATCAAGCCTGTGACCTCTTTATGAACTCTACAAGTGAACTTCATGAAGGTATTATAAAAGGACACGTTATGGTTAGCAAAAGGTACGATGCCCTGATGCGCCCCTCAAAGACACCCCAGGCATGCCACCAAGTATTGGAGGTGGCAAAGCAGTAATTTCTTCGCTGAATACATGACATTTAAGGCTGAAGAATGGTTCCAGCTGACGTAGAATTAAGCAGCTACATCCAGGGCCTTTTGGTCCTGCAATACCTACAAAGGCCTTGTGTTGTACAGAACATGACTAAATAATGGCCAGACCTGCGCGGTCTTGTTCAGTAGCTCAAACCATTTTAATGTTTTCCTCTAACCCTTAGATCGCAGAGTGGAGAGGACAGAACACATCCACCAAGGACATCACAAGATTGTCATTGGGGTTAAGGCGCACAAAATTGCATCGATACAAGTGGCCACATTCGTGCTCTCTGAGGGATCTAAAATTTAAGGGTTTGCAAATCCTGTTTGACTCATTCCATTTTGCGAAAGGCGGTTAACTGCTTTTATATTTTTAGTGATTCAAGGTATATGCTGAAAACATCAGGCCATACTTCACTAGGAGCTGTGAAACGGAAAAGGTCTTCTTCGTGACCGTTAGCGGGCAGTGCATACGATGCTCATCCAGCACCCTCAGGCTATATTACTTAAGGTAAGCTTCTCATCAAGCCAATTTTTAAACAAATGTAGAATATATGTATTTATTGTGCCCGGTCTTCCTCCACAGCTACGACCTGCCGATCGTAACCAGCCAACTTGTACGAGTGTGCGAGACATGGACTCTACCGCGATAAACTGATCCGGAGAAGCTTCTATTTGCCTGGTACTTGGCACATTCAAATGAGATGGCGGAAAGAGTCTACTGGGAAAAAATTATTAAAGACATGTGTCATGCCCATGAACTCATGGTTCGTTCAGGGGAGGGTGAGATAAGTAAGAGTCGATCACTAGAGTCATCAAGTGATTCTGGGAATGAGCAGGAATGCAGCGGGGAAACAGTCACTGAGGTATCACAGAATAATGCGTCATCATGGCTCCAAACATTCGTCTTGTTTTGCACGAGATGAACTTCTAAAATTCTGTGAATAAGTTAATCTCGAGTAAAACAAAGTTTGTCGTATACATTATTTTCTGCTTTTGCCGGAGGTTTTACACTGGTTAAACAATCAGACCTATATGTTCGTGTGATGCCCTGGCCTATCAGGTCGTCACAGGGTATTGTGAAATCTGCCCTTCTGCACAGTATCCACTCCTCCTTGGTTACGGGTCCTGGTCCTTTGGTGTTGCTAACAGCTGAGCCAATCAAAATCCTAGAAACACTTTACACTGTACCCACCAGACACCATTGGGGGGCCTGAAGGGAATAGGGCCGCTCACATGGGGGGGGTTGGTGAGCAAAAGTGAGAAAGTGACAGAGCGGGAAAGGAGAGTTGGTGGAGTAGTGATCCTCGTGAGGAGAGGTCAGGGAGCAGGGCTCCTGTGTACTAGGTGGCAGAGGTTGGTCTGGGCCTGGTAGGAGCTGGAACCCCGGTCGCAGGGGATCGTGTCAAGGGGCACGGACTGCCGAGGAGGGCAGCAAACTGCCTTGAGCCATCACAGGACAGGGCACGACGGGGTACGTGGAACCTAGGCCGGGAAGTAGCTTCACGTGTCCTGGTAATTTACCCGACGGGGGTGAAGACTTCAAGATTCATCCCCAACCCGCTCCAAAAAAAAAAAAAAAAAGAAATACTAACACACCGATGGGATAGGACTTTCCCAATACAGTCCAAAGAAATCCTACGCGTGAACCCTGAAAGCAAGCTCACTCAGTTAGCCATATGGGTGAGCGGGACCCAAAAAGTTTCAGACTCGAGGGTCCAAAGAGAAACACAGGTGCCAGGGAAAAGGCCACAGACTAACCGCACCACCAAGGGCACGGACCCAATATATGTATATACATAATAGACGTTCATATCAGCATTTCTATAATAATACTATATATTGGTGGCCTCCATCCAGTGCAGACGCACGGGTTCCTTTCTATATATGGTAGCCCTACAGGGGAGACTTTCCTTGATGTGTATTCTCCTTGTACGAGCTTTGCAGAGCTCCACGCATGCGCACAAGGGACGCCTTGTGCTCAGCAGCTTTTTTGATCTCTGCAAGCCTCCGGTGTCCTTACTGCGCAAGCGCATACATGGCGCTTTGTATTGCTAGCCGGGCAGTGTTACCAGCACCACAGGTGGGTGTATTTGTTGTTTTTATTCACAATATATATAGGCGTCTCTCCACACTCTAGCACCTTTCCCTGATGAAGCCACTTTAGGTGGCGATACGCGTGGGGTCACCCACTCTGAGCTATTTACGCTTACCACATGGTAATTACTTTTCTATGGACCCTGTGTTCCTTTCATCAGCCATCCTGTGCTTCTTTCCATGCCTAATGGTAGCCTCATGGCTCCCTAGTGCTTGAGATTTTATCTGATTTTTTGTCCGTGTAAACTCTATCAAATGGACGCCTTGTATTGCGGGACATTTGCCTCCCTTCCAGCATTTGTTTATTTTCTATCCATGTGTGGGCAGTACTATTATGTTGTTTAAAAACCTTTTCGCCGGATGTAATGCTATTGTTCCATCTTCCATTTTGTAACATTGGTACGACTAAGTATTATATCATTAGGGGACTCCTCTCCACTATACAATTTGGCTGTGTCATATGTGGTTATTTTGAGAGGTATTACAAGTGTTCCAAGCTGATTGTGGCGTCAGCAGAAAGGTTACCCAGTCTATTTTCGGCTCCCTGCACACCAGGATGGTTATATTGCTTTTTCAACATACTGGCTACCTGTTTGTATTTCTTACAACTTAGTACATGTCAATGTTTTGTTACTATGGTTATTGCTGTCCCTTTCAAGGTTGTGGTTATATAGAACCACCTGTACTGACAGGGTCTGTGTATATTCCATCTCTAGTTTTGGGCCTTTCAGTACTATTTCATGGCATTCCTCCTGCAATACTCATATATAGCACAGGTGACGGATTGATTCCTTTTGTCTGGTGTATTTTGCCTTTCTTTATGGCATCAGACTTATAGGTACACATGGTATCATAACATGTACTTCTGATTGTTTATACATGCGCATCTGTATTTAAACACATATATTCTACCTCATGTTTGTACATGTATGATTTTCTATTTGCCATGTATATTGGTTCAAGCCTCGCTCAGAGTGTGCTGTCCTACATGTCCTTTTAGATGTTTTTACCTCTGTGTGTTTTTGAATAAAGCCTATTTATAATCTCCATCATTGTTGTAGGTGTGCCCTTGATTCATATGCGGTATCTGTTTTCTCCCCCCCGTGTACTACCATGCTAACATGCTATTCAATGCAGCATGACCAGAGGTGACGCGTGTACCTGTTACTACTGATCTGAATGCACACCACTTCCGGACATGCGCTCTATGAAGCTGGGTGTACGTCTCCCGGCTTCAGAGAGGTCTGGTGCACACGACTGGACGTGCCGGTACTTCAGATCAGTGGGGACAGCGGACCACAGGTACACACGTAACCTCTGGTGATGCTGCATTGAATAGCATGATAACATGCCCCTGTGGGTGTACTAACATGCAAAGAGGGCGAAAGAAGCACAGGAACGAACGCCCTTGTGACTAGTCCCTGCACTCCATAGCATATAATAAAAAAATCTTTAGAAATATTTTTCTAAAGATCTCTTTATGTACGCTACTAAATACAGGTATAGTTAGGCCAGGAATAGCAATATGTACCCAGAGCTGCTCGTGGTCCTGGGTGCATATTGTACCTGACAGGTTCCCTTAAACACCTGACTTAAACATTGTACAGGCCTCCAGACATTTTAGACCACAAAAAAAAACAAACAAGCGTTCCAGAGCGCAACGATCGCACCCGCCCTGCAGAGAAACAGCAGAGTCCTCAGTGAGAGAAGTCGTGCTTTTCATGTACTATTTTTCATACAAGCGGCCAGACAGTGCTTGGCTCTGCTCCCTGCAGCCTCTCCCTGCCTGTGATCTCTGGCTCTGCTCCCTGCAGCCTCTCCCTGCCTGTGATCTCTGGCTCTGCTCCCTCCAGCCTCTCCCTGCCTGCGATCTCTGGCTCTGCTCCCTGCAGCCTCTCCCTGCCTGCGATCTCTGGCTCTGCTCCCTGCAGCCTCTCCCTGCCTGCGATCTCTGGCTCTGCTCCCTGCAGCCTCTCCCTGCCTGCGATCTCTGGCTCTGCTCCCTGCAGCCTCTCCCTGCCTGCGATCTCTGGCTCTGCTCCCTGCAGCCTCTCCCTGCCTGTGATCTCTGGCTCTGCTCCCTGCAGCCTCTCCCTGCCTGTGATCTCTGGCTCTGCTCCATGCAGCCTCTCCCTGCCTGTGATCTCTGGCTCTGCTCCCTGCAGCCTCTCCCTGCCTGTGATCTCTGGCTCTGCTCCCTGCAGCCTCTCCCTGCCTGTGATCTCTGGCTCTGCTCCCTGCAGCCTCTCCCTGCCTGTGATCTCTGGCTCTGCTCCCTGCAGCCTCTCCCTGCCTGTGATCTCTGGCTCTGCCGTCCTCTCGCTCTGGGGGCCCATAGCTTTCTAGTTACACCACTGCGAACACCGCTGGCCTACTCACGTTTGCACATCACTATATTACTAACGTTTTTATAATTTACAGGACTGTGGAAGATGAGGAGCCATCTACATCCACTGGCATATCGGCACATCACAGGTCAGTTACTGTGGACAACCCACCCACAGCAGATCCTGAATGTGTGGATACTTCTGCTACAGAAGACTCTACATCCTCTGATGTCTCCAGTGAGGACGATGAGGCCAACGCTGCACCCACTGATGAGGATTATAACTCTGAAACCAGTGAAGGAGAGAATGACCACGAACCTGAACCTGTAGAACCGGAGACCACCCAAAGAAAAGAGAAGCCCAGCAACAGCCCAGCATGGGCAGAGGTAAGACTCTCTCTCTGTCTCCATTTGTTTCTCTGTCTCCCTCTCTGGTCTCTGTCTCCTGTACATACATATGGGTTTGGGTTTCTTTGCTTTTTTTTTATATTAAAGTTGTAATTTTTTTCCTCCAAATTTATAAATCTTCAAAGGATGAAATTGAGTGTTGCTTCGAGGATCAAAATGCGGGAAGCAGGATTGTATGATCGCCATCCTTTGTCCGATCCAATCTTACAAGGTTTTTCTGACTATTTGCAAAACCATTGTAAACTAGAAAGGTACAAACAAAATATTGAAGAGGTGTCGAGGTTTCTATATTTTATGAACAAGCGCCGTGTGAGCCTCAGCTTTGAAAGTAGATTGAGAAAACACGCTCGTTATTCAAAAAGCTGAAAGACATTGGCCTGTGCAACCAAACCGCCTCCATCTACCTGAAGCATGTCCGGAGATTTGTACACTACCTGCTGTTTGTGACCAGTGTAACGTGGCGAAACCAAAAACTCTACAAGGTCATGAAATATTTTAGTTATGGATATCCAAGACATTTTGTAAGGGAATTGCAAAAGAGGTGGTGACAAAAAGGTATGTCATGAGCTAACTTCTCATTCAGAGGCATGAACAATTTTAAATTTTGGGGGGGTTTGTTTGTCACACACACACACACACACACACACACACACACACACACACACACACTTTTATAGGCCTTACCTAACCATCACATTTATTAATCTCTTAGGTACCAGGAGTTGCAGAAATCCGACAAAACACCAGAGCAATGTCGGGTGCTTCTGAATATCGCAAAGCCAGCTTTCTCACAAGCCATCAAGAATGTCAAAGATGGATCCAGAGATCAAGCGTATCAGCTGGAGATACTGTATTATCTTGAAGCCCTACTCGTACTACGACACTTACAAAGACCAGGAGTCGTCAGAAATATGACTAAGTAACAACCTGCACCTCATTGTTGTTCTTTAAAACCACCACTCTCCAACTCTCCCATGTATTGATTCCCAGGTTTGAGTGGACGGAAAGGATGCATCACTTCTATGAATATAAAGAAGAGCTGGCCGTTATTGGCGTTAAATCTCATAAAACTGCTTCCAACAAGTAGCGTGTTTTGTCCTTAATCAAGAAGAAGTGGTCAGATTTTCCTGTTGCAGCGACAGCCACACATATGAGGGGGTTCTGCCCTATGAGGACAGTAAACCTACAGAATAAGAGGGTGGTACCTCTCCTCCGCCATATTTTATCCTGACGTTTTCCTGCCCTGGTGGAGCGGATGCCTCTCAGGTGGGTGCTGTTGTGGACTCCAGTAAGAAACTGTCTTGTTGAAATCTTACCTTAACATTCAAGAGCCCCGTTCAAAATCTAACAAGTGGTTAATTGTTTTTTTCCCCCCCAGTGGTTTAACGTCTACTTTTCAAAAGAGAGACCGGGCTGTCTTGTGTGGCCAGCACCGGTCCGAATACCTTCTTATCGACTACAGGAAGAAGGGTTTAGAACGTATCCAATGACCTTGCACGCCACCTCAGAAAGTAAGGGATAATTCAAAAAACTATATTTTAAATGTTATTTGCCACGCCTATTTGCCCAATATTCCAAGGTTACCCTAAAATTCATAAAAATTGCTTTCCCCCACCATTCCGCCCTATTGTGGCTAGCAAAGGGTCTCTAACCAGCCGGTTATCGGACTGGTTGGACAACATTTTGCAGCCCCTTGTCAAACAAGCCATAGGATATATTTGTGACACTAAACACTTACTTCAGGTGAGCCAAACGATTGAATGGTCCCCCGATATATTTTGGGTGACCAGTGACGTGTCAGCACTTTATTCCACCATGCCACATAAGGCTATTTCTGCTCTTTGTTTCCATTTAAATTTGCACCCTGATATGGATGTATCCTACAAGGAATACATCATTACTGTTATCAAATTTTTGTTACAGCACAATTTCAGTTTTAATAAAACATTTCTTCAAATCAACGGTTGTCCCATGGGAGAAAGTTTTTCTTGCTCCCTTGCTAACCTGTAAATGACATGGTGGGAGCATACATAGTGGGAGCATTCATACTCCCGACAACACTTTTCTTCCCCATATTAAATGGTACGCAAGGTACATTGACGACCTTATTATGATATGGAAAAAAACCTAAAACAGACCTCGAAAATACCATGGATACATTTAAAAAACTACATCAATTCCAATGATCTCTATTTACAATTCACTGTAGAACATACCAGCTTGACCCCCTTTTTAGATGTGATTCTGTTGATAATACAGGTCGTATTCAAACCACCCTTTACAGGAAACCTATTAGCGGCAACACAATCTTACATGCCCAAAGTAGCCATACCTCTCACACCAGACGTCATTTACCTATTGGAGAGTTTTTACGAGCCAGCTCGGTTCTACTGAAATCGCCTATAATCATGAAAAACGCATTACATCACGCCTACTCCATAGAGGCTATTCACACGATATTAAAGAGCCATACATATAGCTGATAAACAGGAATCTAATATTTGGAGTAATAAAATGGTCTTCTCTACTCCATATAGTAAAGATTTTTACAATATCAAAAAAATATTCTACAAATTTACTCCTATGCTTACACAAGATCCTATACTATCAGATATCATCGCCAAAAGGTATTATTGTCATTGCTCGCAGATCTACCAACATAGGCAACATCAGATCTCCATCTTTATATTTATCTAATAAGCCTACTGACATGGCTCAAAACTACGGGCTCCTACAAATGCGGCAGCAGTCGCTGTCATTTATGGCAATACATGAATAAAACTATAAGTTTCACAGATGAACACAAAAAATATTACCTCGTTTATTAATTGCGCTACAACATGTCGTATATCGTGCAACTTGCTCTGCAAACATTACATTGCGCAAGTTTCGAGAAGTGCAACCAAACGCATATCTGAACATTCCTATAACCGCGACCAATGTAATTCCGAGCCAAATCACGAAACCTAGAGCCATGTCAGGTCTCACCAAACGTCTACGAAGCACATAATGGTGACTTTTCGTATCTTGAGATCATTGGCATTGAAAGGGTTAACCGCCCCCAACGAGGCGGAGACTGGTTTGAAAAGCTTTTGTATACAGAAGCCAAATGGATTCTAAAATTAAATGTAAGTTTCCCCAACGGTTTAAATTATCGCTCTGACTTAAGATAGATCTTATAGAATATCAAGTAGGTAGATCGCATAATTTACCATATGATTCTATTCCTATCATCATCATATATAACATGTATTAAACACATATTTAAATGTGCATTTACAGTTATGGTTGTAATATTATTCAAATCTACTTCTATATCGTACATATCGATCAATAATAATGATAATCGCTACAGCTTTAGCACATATTTTTCTATGAAGCATTTGGTACATACGAGTACTTCCAATACATATAATATTCTTATACGCGCTAACTTGGTACTTATATTGACTGTCCCGTTTTTCTTTTTTGATATATACATCTGTTAAATTGTTGATACTTACCTATGTAAAACGTTATTTGTGTAGGTTTGTTAATTTTTGCCAGCAGTGATACTCCCCCCCCTCCCCCCGGACACCGCAGCTTGATAGGAGTTTCCTAATACTGTTGTTACTAGTCCTACCTTTTGGCATAGAACATGCTTTTATCCCCCTCACACAAACACCTATGACTAAGGACTGCTTTTAATCACTGTCCGAAACGAGTAAGGTGTTTCATGCACTTTGCCCCATCCTTCTGCGCTTTTATATATGTTTTTTCTTGAATATTTCATATGATGGATTTTCGATGCTGGATCCAACCTTCCCTTTGACTACAGCTTGGCCTACCTGGCGGATCACGAGCATTCCCAGCCCTGCAGCACAGCGATTGACGGTAAGCTGAAGTTTTTCTACTTTCAACACTCATTTTACATGTTGTGCCTTGTTATGATCGACTCTATTCCTTTCTAGGTATAAACGAGTCTCCAGTCAGCTGGTCAGAAAAGTGTCAGACATGTACCATGTCTAACCTAACAGAGAAAGAGGACTGCCGAGACCCACCCACCGATTCCCCCTCGCAATGTATGAGACCACACATGGAATATCTTTTCTTTTGTACTTTATTGAAGGTATCCACGTAACACCATTCAATGTTGATATAAAAAGGGGGGTTGCTTGTTATTTTGGCCATAGCTTTAACCACAGGCACAAATCCACCTTAAACCTGAAGGAGGAGGCCGATGCCTACGGCCGTCCGTGGCAGATTGTCTCTCACCAAATCCCTCTTCCATCGGCTGTGACTTCTGAACTTGTAACAAAACATTTCAAAGGGAGGGAGGAGGGCGGGCGATGCTCACCCGGAGGGCAGATTGTGGTAAGAGAAAGGAGGGACTCCGGAGGCTACTTATAAGACCTGGAGGAGGTCCTAGCAAGGAAGGGGGGCAGCGAGGAGCATTGCACAGTGGGGAGGAGGGAGAGGTGACCATGGGAGGACATAGCGAGGGGCTCAGCAGTCAGGGGCAGCGGCATCGGCTGCAGTGCCCTGCAAAGTATTTTTTCTGGAAATACTTCAGCCATTCGACCATGACAGCGGAGAGGAACTTCAGGGAGGAAACATTAGGGGACCTCTGAAGCGTTCCACCTGGTGGCAGCAGCAGGTAGACCAAGGGAAACCCAACACCTCAAGGTGATTTATAGCAATGCAGATAGGATTTCACATTTCTACATAAACTGTTGCCAGAATTTAATAGTTTGTTTTTTGTCTCCCCTACAGAGCTGCAAAAGGAAGCCGTAGAGAAGAGGAGCAGAGGGTCCAGGCCCGGGAAGCCGAAGCGAGCAGTGCCCAGCGTGAAGGAGATGGACCTGGTGACTCCAGTCTAAATCCACAGTGGGTATACCTTTACATCAGTGCTACAGGTCAATGTTTGCTGCAGAAAACACAAGCACAGTGAGCATGTGTTGTCTAGAAACCCATCCACTGTACTTGTACTGTACAATGCAGTGTTCTGGAAGCAGCGAAAACCAGCTACCTCCAAAACGCTGCCAACCCTGATCGTGGGCACGCACTGCGGGTAGAGTCACAATGGCGTATGTATTGGGGGGTGCTACTGCTATGGACAATAAGAAACACGCTGCCACTTTAAGAGACAGAAACCTCCCCGTGTTGAGGGGTAATGGAATGTTCTGCTCCCCCTGCCGAAGGTGTGCTAATGGACAGCCCGAGTGTAAGAAGAGAAAGGAGTTTCTGTTTTGATTTTAGAAGCGTGTGAAGGAACACACAGCCGGTGTGTCTCGGAGGATTGGAGTTTTTCTTCTGAATCGAGAGAGAGACTTGCAGATAACAGGGAACCAGCGAGGAATCTGAAGCAAGAAGAAGATTTTGATCTCCTTAACCAGGCCCAGGAGAAGTGCGCACCTTCAGATGAGACTATTGTTGGGGGGCCCCCGGGACCGGATCCACGTCCCCAGCATCACTGAGTTGAATATTGTGCACATACTAGGGGTTAAAGTAGGCTTCAGTAGGTAGAACACGGCATCCGTGTGGCCCGTTTAGCAGAGGCCAGAGAGGTTACGTGCAGGGTAACATTGTACCCGACTGTTTTTGTGTTTCTTGAACCTGTAATAGTTGGAGCACCGCGCTATTGAGCGGACCAGCTAGAGAATACAAAAGTGTTGTTAAATCACGTTTTGTCACTGTATACCCCGTGCCTGAACCTGCCTTCTCCACATCTTTCCCCGCCTGTTAATAAATACACCCTTGTTGTTCGCACCTCGTCTTGTGTACTGTAACCTACTCTGCACTGCGATGGTCCTCTCGGCCATCGCTTCATATGACTCGCACGAGAGCAATGGGAGAAAATCTGGCATTGCATGTGGCCACATTTAAGACAATACAGCAGCTCACATCTGCGAGTTCTCTCAGCCCTAATCGGAAGGAGGAAAAAAAAAAATAAATAAAAAATGGCAGCATGCCGGCATTGTCTGCGAGACTATTCACTCATCCATACAAGTCTGTGGGTGAGGGAAACATCAGACTGCACTCGGATGTCATCCTAGTGTAGTGCGATATGCACACAGTTGACAATGGAGGAGAGGGGGGGGGAATTAATATCTTCCGCAGCTGGTATCCGATCTCAGGAATGGATCACAGTGGCATGACTCGGCTCATGCTCGCAGCAGAGCGGGATCTGAGGGTCATTCGCATATTGCATCTGATCTCTCCTCCGTTACTATGCACAAGTGTATCTACCCTAAAGGGGGCTTTACACGCTGCGATATAGTTACTGATTTGTCGGGGTCACGTCTTTAGTGACGCACATCCGGCGTCATTAACGATATCGCAGCATGTGACACTTCTGTGCAACCTAAAACGATCGCAAAGGCGGCCAAAATAGTTTGCCGCGAAGAGGTCGTCCTAAAACCAAAAATCGTTCTCTTCAAATTAACGATGTTGTTCGTCGTTCCTGCGGCAGCACACCTCGCTGTGTGTGGCACCGCAGGAGCGAGGAATATCTCCTTACCTGCCTCCACCGGCAATGCGGAAGGAAGAGGTGGGCAGGATGTTTATGTCCCGCTCATCTCCACCCCTCCGCTTCTATTGGACGCCTGCCGTGTAGAAAGGAAAGGAATCCTTAGAAAGGAAGCGGATCGCCGGCCAGAGCGACGTCGCTGGACAGGTAAGTCCGTGAGACAGGAGTGCGTGATTTTGTGCGCGACGGGCAACAATTTGCCCGTGTCGCACAAACGATGGGGGCGGGTACGCACGCTAGCGATATCGGTACTGATATCACAGCGTGTAAAGCTCGCTTAAGGGTAGCTTTACACGGCCCAGCAGTTTACTCAATTATTGCTCAAATGAGCACATTTGGTTGGCGATCAGGTCGTGTAAACATGGCACCTAACAGGGCACTCAGTGGCGGTCACTCAAAAGTTGTCAGTCTCTGGGATTCACAGCAATTTAATACCCTGGCCATTTTAATGCCTGACAGATGTGCTGTATAAAGCTGTGTTATGCCAGTGAGCGCACAGCGAGTGAGCGCACAGCGAGTGAGCGCACAGCGAGTGAGCGCACAGCGAGTGAGCGCACAGCGAGTGAGCGCAGCTGCTTCAGGGGGGGCGAGCTGGACTTTCTAGAAGAGCAGTAATCGTGTGTACATAATCAGCCTGTATACTAATGTTGAGGATAAGCATGGAGTATCCAAAAATACTTAATTCAGCCATTTGATAGACTCAGGTATATAGTTCAGTAGATGTAAACTAACACATTTATGAATGCTTTTGTTCTTTTTACTAACACGTATACGAGTATATGTATATTGCATATTCAGTGTATTTTCCTTAAACACAGTATATACCAGCACATGTAATTTTAAAGATGGCTGCCACATCTTGTCTACACTCGAGGTGATGAACAAAAGAAATTTCTGGAGTCTGGACTGTCCAATCAGAGAGGATATGCAGATTTCTATACGTCATGAAGTCCAGACCCACAATATTTGATTGGACTGTATTTTGTCCACACCCTTCACTTCTGAAGAGCTGTGAAGTTTTAAACAATAAAGACCAGTTGCCTCAGGGTCTGTCATAGAGAAGGTCCATAACAGATATAGTCTGTTATCGTTGTCTCGCGTGCACAGATGACAATATAATTTAAAACAGCAGTCAGATCCAAAGAGTGACCGGTTGAGTCACGTCCTTAACACTAATATTTATTTCAGGCCAACAGAATCGATCCCATCTAGTGTCCACACAAGATCCATGACGACAGGGATGGTGAGGAACAGGAAACGGCCGGGTAATAAATTAATATGTTCATTGATGTCATCTTTAAACCACAAACCTTTCTGTTTTTTTCATTTAAAGAGATGAAGACGGCCGGGATCCGCCCAGAAGAATGAAGCTCATCCCGAGGGTCAAGTTTATATATCTCTCTCTCTCTCGATATCTCTCTCTCTCTCGATATCTCTCTCTCTCTCGATATCTCTCTCTCTCTCGATATCTCTCTCTCTCTCGATATCTCTCTCTCTCTCGATATCTCTCTCTCTCTCGATATCTCTCTCTCTCTCGATATCTCTCTCTCTCTCGATATCTCTCTCTCTCTCGATATCTCTCTCTCTCTCGATATCTCTCTCTCTCTCGATATCTCTCTCTCTCTCGATATCTCTCTCTCTCTCGATATCTCTCTCTCTCTCGATATCTCTCTCTCTCTCGATATCTCTCTCTCTCTCGATATCTCTCTCTCTCTCGATATCTCTCTCTCTCTCGATATCTCTCTCTCTCTCGATATCTCTCTCTCTCTCGATATCTCTCTCTCTCTCGATCTCTCTCTCTCTCGATATCTCTCTCTCTCTCGATATCTCTCTCTCTCGATATCTCTCTCTCCCTCTCTCGATATCTCTCTCTCTCTCGATATCTCTCTCTCTCGATATCTCTCTCTCTCCCTCTCTCGATATCTCTCTCTCCCTCTCTCGATATCTCTCTCTCTCCCTCTCTGAGAGTGGAGCAGGACACTGAAGGAGCAGGACACTAAGATGAGCTCCTGATTCAACCAGAGTTTATACCTTATAATGAGCAGATTGGAGGACATAATACGGAAATCTACAGATATGACGGAGTACTAAGCACACTGGACAAACATTTTAAGGATTTTAAGCAATGACAATAAAAATCACAAGAAAAATTAATACACAGATGGAAAAGCAGGAAAAGATTGCCTAGTGGAAACCCAGCAAACAGACCACCATCAAACCCTACCAGCACAGCGCATCCCCAAGGTAAGGGCTCCATGCCAATACACTGCTAAAATAAGAATTGATCGTATATTACGCATTAGAAAATATAAAAGAAAGACCTTTAAAATGAAACACGGGGATTGCACTGTAGTCAATGCAGGAGACCTGGAGAAGGCAACTGGAGCCAGCAGGGGGTCTGACACATTAGTGATACCCTTCCCTGAGAATGCCAAATCCAAGGAAGCTAGAAAAGCCATAAAACTGGACTCTATAGCTGGGTTTACACACTGCAACATCTCAAACGACATTGCTGTAACGTCACCGGTTTTGTGACGCAATAGCGATGTTGTTTGCGATGTTGCAGTGTGTGAAACCTATCAGCGACCTGGCCCCTGCTGTGAAGTTGCTGATCGCTACAAATCGTTCAGGACCATTCCTAGGTCCTTTGTTTCCCCCTGTGCAGCATGCATCGCTACAAAGTTTGTGGGTGAAAGACTTTGCAGCAACTTTGTAAGCAACTTCCCTTTCAAAAAGCTGCTTATCAACGTCCCCAACAACCAGCTAGGTCGCTCTGCAGGTCCGGATCGCTGTTGAGTTGTTGGCCAGGTTTGCCTGTGACAGCTCACCAGCAACTCAGAGACTTAGGGAGGTCGCTGTTACGTCACAAAACCGGTGACGTTACAGCGATGTCCTTTGCGATGTTGCAGTGTGTAAACCCAGCTTATGAAGAAAAACCCAGAGACACTACTAATAGACTTTAATGAACAGGGGGAAAAACAAATCTGTTATTCTACTCAGGGCACCATGAAGCCTGGGACCAGACTCTCAGCAAACATTACAAGATCAAAACGCAGGGCATTAGCAGGGGCAAACAAATTAGAATACAGGATGAGGAGGACCCTGAAACCTTTAATCTCTCCATAAATATGTATAGCAATGGAACTATCATGGTCCAAGGAACGGAACCAAAAATGGAGGAATATAATCAACAATTCCAGCACATTAAAAACCAATTGAAAACCCTAATGAAGGAAGGAAGCATATTCACAAGTGACCAGACAATCAACATCCACCCCCCAGCCCCATCTACATCCCAATCATCACAACCCCCCAGGGATATACTCAGAGACTGCTTGGCCCAATTAGAAAGCGAGTTTATTCAATTCAAAGAAGAATTTCAAAGAAGCCAAGGTGAGAAAAATGCAAATGACCAACTGAGGGGGGAAATATCAAGGGTGAAAAACAGACCTGTGGGAATTGCAAAGGTCACTTCAAGGGCTGCAGGAAGAAAATGCATACCTCAAAGCAGAAATAACCCAGCTAAAATCCTCAATCCTACAACAAAAACCAGAGAGGGCACCTCAAAGTATAAGCACTCCCCCAAAACAAATGCCTGCACCAACTACCCGGGTGCCAGATATATCAGACCTGCGACAACCTCAGCCAGACGGACTCTACACATAACCCCAGCAATAACAATACAGCCCCACCAGCACAGCAAATCAGGGGGTCCAACACCTCTGGACCCAACAACACGAAGGAAACCCCTACCATCAACCCCAGCAATGAAAATGCATCATCACAACAAACAAGGGCAATCAACACTCAGAGACCCAACACACAGAAAACAAATAGCCCAAATAAAACACTGGATCCTGATATAGTCCTAATAATAGACTCAAATGGGAAATACCTGGACACTAAGAGACTGTTTCCGACGGCTCGGGTTATAAAAATTCACTGCTCAACGATCCCACAAGCAGAGGAGGTGATCAGTAACCCATATTTCACCGAGCCCACACACCTCATACTACACACCGGCACAAACGATATCCACCAAGAGACAATCACAAAGGACCTATCAAAACTCGCACTAGCAGCCCAGCAAAAATTCCCCAGAACCAAAATAATCCTGTCTGCCCTGCTTCCAAGGAAAGATGTACACCAACAAATAACCCAGCAAATCAACTCAGAACTGGCCGCCAGGATAACCTCAGCACCAAACATACAGCTGACAAACACCCTGAAATAACGCTTCATCACCTCTATGACGACAAACACCTCAATAAACAAGGAGTCAGCCATCTAGCAAGAGAGCTAAAGGACATGGTTCTAAACAGACCTCCAAGACCACAAGCAAGACACCCACCAAACAGATGGCAGCCCACAGAGATGGCAGAAATACACGAGACCACATGCCCCAAAATGGCAATACAAAGCAACAGAGGGCAGCAACATGGCAGAAATAAGGACATTGCTCAACACATTGTACAGCAAACTCTTGGGACACTACTAAAATATGCCACCCAAACCCACCACTAAATCCGGTTATGTCCTATGAAAATCTATCCTTCCTCATAAGGTATATCAACTAAAAATGACATCCTTAGTTAGCAGCAGCTGGAACATTCAAGGATTGAATGCCTCAGCTTTTGGGTTCAAGACAAATGACCCAGACTTCAAACAAAGGCTAAAGAACATTGACATCCAGATCCTCCTGGAGACATGGGCCCGGGCAGAGGAGGAATCTCTCGCACCCATGGGATACAAGGAATTTTCTGTCTCCGCCCAGAAAAACAAGAACACCAAACACGGCCGCTGCTCAGGGGGCATACTAATATGGTACAAGGAGGAGATCCAAGAACATATCAAGGCAATAAAAAGAGGAGAAAGCCATATCTGGATGAGGATAAGTAGCTCCATCCTCACCTCTCAGCAGGACATCTACCTCTGCGCAACCTACATCCCTCCATCAGAATCCCCATACTTTAAGTTGGACATCTACGAGGAACTTCAGAGGGAGGTAGCCCAATTCCAGTCCAAAGGTAAGGTGCTCATCTGTGGAGACCTGAACGCCAGGACAGGTACAGAGAAGGACTACCTGTCACCTGACGGAAACACATACGTCCTGGGAGATGAGCCCTTCTACAGAGACTCAGTACAGACAACAACAGCTACGACAGAGTGGTGAATAAAAGCGGCAGAAAACTGCTGAACCTGTGCCGGAGCTTGGGGCTGTATATACTGAACGGGTGCACCAGGGGTGACTCAGATTTACACTAAACTCCCACACGGGCAGTAGTGTAGTGGATTATGCCATAACAGACATAGACCCAGCAAACATAAATGCCTTCATAGTCACCCCCGACACCCACATGTCAGACCACAACCAGACACTGCTGTACTTGAGATCCACGGACAAGTCACCCAGACAAAAGCCCCACTTGAGCGGTCTCCACAACTTGCCACCATCCTTCAAGTGGTCCAAACAGCCATTGAATACACCAACATGACCAACAGAACAGAGATTAAAGAGCTGCTTGTAAACTTTCACACAAAATCCTATACATCAAACCAGCAAGAAGTCAACCTGGCAGTAAACGACTTTAATAACATCCTATATACCATGGCAGAGCTAGCAGGCCTCAGAAGGACCAACTCCAAGAGACCTACTAATGAACAAGGCCAAAAATGGTTTGATAAAGAATGCAAGACACTGCGCAACTCCCTAAGGATAGCCTCAAATCAAAAACACAGAGACCCGGACAACAAGGAGCTAAGAGTGGTCTATGACACCCTACAGAGGCAATACAAGCGAACCCTCAAGGAGAAAAAACAAAAGCACATCTCCCACAAACTGCAGCAGCTCGAAGACTCCCTCCAGGACAACTCATTCTGGGAGACATGGAGCCATATCGGTACAAGTCCCAAGCAAAGCACCCTCCACATTCAAAATGGCAACATCTGGCACAGCTACTTCAAGGGCCTCTACAAGAATATCCCAGAAGACGACCTAACCCCAGAACAGGAGCATATAATGACTAAACTGAGGGACATGGAGGAGACAATCAAGGACTTTCAAAATCCTCTGGACATACCAATCAGTGTGCTGGAAATAAAAGACAGAATCAAACTGCTAAAATGCAAGAAGGCCGCAAGCAGTGACGGCACCTGCCAGAGATGATCAAATACAGTTCCCCAGAAATACATGCAGCACTGGCAAAACTATTCACCCACGTCCTGAGTGCCGGCTACTTCCCTCAAAGCTGGAATCAAGGTCTCATAACGCCCATCTACAAGAATGGAGACCGGTATGACCCAGTAAACTACAGAGGGATCTGTGTCAACAGCATTCTGGGAAAACTGTTTAACAGCATCATTAATAAAAGGATTATCGCCTTCCTCACCCAGGGTGACGTCCTCAGCAGAAGCCAAGCTGGGTTCATGCCAAACCACCGCACCACGGACCACATTTACACCCTGCAAAGCCTCATCAAAACCCACGTCCACGGCAAAAAACAGGGGAAAATATTTGCATGTTTCGTGGACTTCAAAAAGGCATTTGACTCAGTTTGACATCCAGGCCTGTTCCTGAAACTTCTGGAGAGTGGAATAGGTGGCAGAACCTACGACGTGATCAAGAGCTCATACACTGAGAACCGGTGCAGCGTGATGTGAACGGAAAGAGGACGGCTTTCTTCCGACAGGGCCGTGGGGTCAGACAGGGCTGCAGCCTGAGCCCAACTCTATTCAACATCTATATAAATGGACTAGCAGCAGCTCTAGAGTCCTCCCCCACTCCAGGCCTCAGTCTGCATGACCGAGAGGTGAAGTTCCTGCTGTACGCAGATGACCTCCTGCTACTCTCCCCAACTGAAAGAGGCCTCCAAGATAGCCTGGCAGTACTGGAAACATTCAGCACCACATGGGCGCTTCCCATCAACCAAAAGAAGACCAAAGTCATGGTGTTTCAGAAGAGGAACCAGAACAAAATAAACACTCCCTCCTTCACATTAAATGGCTCCACGCTGGAGAAAACCAGCAGCTATACCTACCTCGGTCTGGAGCTAAGCAATAACGGGAGCCTCAAGCAAGCAGCAGAAGCCCTGAAAGGAAAAGCGTGCAGAACCTTCTACGCCATCAGAAGACAACTGTACCACCTCAAACCACCTGTGAGAGTCTGGCTCAAGATATTTGACAGCGTCATCACCCCTATACTGCTGTATGGCAGCGAGGTATGGGGCCCAGTGACCTACCCAGACCACACAAAGTGGGATTCCAGCACAACTGAAGTCTTCCACATGGAGTTCTGTAAATATCTCCTCCAAGTCCATCGCAGCACCTCAAACATAGCCTGTCGGGCAGAGCTGGGCCGATTCCCTTTATGGCTCAGTATACACAAGAGGGCGCTATCACACCAGGCGCACATACAGAACACAAACCCCAGCTCCTACCATCATAAAGCCCTGCTGAGCCGGAGCCCAGAGCAAGCCAAGAACTGCGGCAGCCAAAGTCAGCAACACACCCTGACAAAAGCCCAAATAAAAGATCTGAGCGCTGCAAGATGCAATACATAGAGGTCTGGAAGAGTGAATTAGAGAACTCCCAGAAACTCACCATCTACCGGTCACTGCAAAGGGACTGCACTCTGGCCCCATATCTGGAAAGGCTACGCCACCCCAAAGACAGGCAGACCCTGAGCCTGTACAGACTGAGTGCCCACAGCCTTGAGGTGGAAACAGGGCGGCACCGACAGACATACAAGCCGCGGGAGAACAGACTGTGCCAGCACTGCCAGCAGGGGGCTCTGGAGGACGAGACGCATTTCCTACTGCACTGTGACAAATACTCAGCAGTGAGGGCCTCCCACTTCCAGAAATTTACCACCCATACCCCGGGCTTTCCATCCATGGACGAGGACATGAAACTCCGCTTCCTACTGGGGGAAGAGGAATCAATGGTGGAGATCGCCGCCCAATATGTCACCACATGTCATAAGCTGAGGGGAACCTAAGACCTCTAAATGGACTTTCAGAGCCCAAATTGTGCCCCCAACTCCCCATAACCCTGATCCCCTCCAACCACACTTACTGTATATTTCCTGCTTTGGCAACACTAATTGTATTTTGGTCCTGCCAATAAAGCATATTTGAATTTGATAGAGATAGATAGCTATATATATATATATAGATATTATATAGGAGTTAGAGGAATTTCCATGCAACAGGTGCTGTGCAGGGCTTCAATCCTCCTACATATAGCTTGTCAATAGTTCTAATGTTAGTTTAGAATTTTTTCAAAAGGAATGTGTTCTAAAACTGGAGCCAGCACAGCCAATCATGAGGGAGAGTAAGCTGCGGGCGGTCCTTTGTGTTGGGCAAGTCTGGATTTGTCCCTTGCTGCTTCATTTCTGCAGAGATCAGAGTTGGAGGCAAATCAAAGGAATGGTAAGTACAGAAATCTTTAAATATATTAGTGCCCTAAATAAATGTACATTACAAGGAAAGCTGCAGAGAGCCCAGAGACACTTGTGTCTGAGTAACAGAGTTAAAAAAGAAAGGGCTCCTGTATTGAAATATAACCCCCATCATCCTCACACTGCTCACCTTATCTGCAAGTGTCAGCATTAAGTTATAACCACCATCATCATTCTGCCTAACAATTTTTATTTCTGGTTTTATTTTCTGTTATTTTCTGTTAACGGGATTAGCATAGGAACCCTTAGTTGTTGTGTTTTTTTTTCTTTAGTGTAGAATGTGTGACTCTACATTTTGCACAGGGGGTGATTGCAACCACACACATTATAAAGTTATATTATTTTAGCGCTTCAGGAGAAACTGACATATATTCCTGGCAAATGGCACATATATATTCCTATAATAGCATTGTTTATTCTGGGTCTGCAAAATGCCCCCTGCTGTATAAATAAGTCTGGAATGGATATCGATGCTCCTTGCATACTGGCTTTCAGTGATGTGTGCTGGTGTGCAATGAAACGGCAATTATTTAATTTTCTTTTTTTTTTCTCTAGGATTCTGATATGTCATTGACCCCGCCAGATGAGGCTATGCCAGTGAGCCAAAAAAGAGGTAGGAGTTTGAGCCTGAGGTTGTGATGTAACATAAATTATTCACTGACATTTTGATATGTATAAATTTCAGCTGCTTCCAGCATGGAGGAGCCCAAGCCGGAGGCCACGCCGGAGCCGACAAAAAAGGCCAAGCCCGAGCCTGAGCCAAAGGCCGAACCTGAGAATGAAACTTTTATACTAAGAGTAAGGTCCGGCTCTTCTATCTATGCACAAATTCCTAATTCTCCTCCTCCTTTCTGTTTCATATAACTTGTACTGAACTGCATCAGTATTTATGGCTAGAACAGCTTGTCCCCCTGCCATAGAGATAGTTCTGTTTCATATAACTTGTTCCTTTTTTTTTTTTTTTTTTTTTTTTTTTACTGCACTATTCTAAGTCCTGTTGTGTATAAATACGTGACTCTTCAGATTTTGTGTTATACCATGCCTGATGAAGAGACCTGAGTAGTCTCGAAAGCTTGCAATTATTACCATCTTTTCAGTTAGCCATTAAAAGGTATCAACCACTGAGGACTCTCTGTTCTTTTAAACAATTTTTTTTATCTCTACTGGCTAACACGGTACAAAGATATATTTTACTTGTATCATAATTCTCCTCCATACACTTAATCACACATCTCTTTCTGTAGGTACGAGGCCGAAAAAGGTGGAAAATTTTCCATCATTTAAATGACACCATGGAGGCCCAAGATAAAATACTAGAGTAAGTATGCACAAAGCTACAGTCAGAATAATTGTACATGGGATCATTGTAAGGCTGTCACCCTCCTGACAAATCCTCCCGTGCAGATGGGGTAATTGTGGCTGTAATTACACAGTGATGAGTAACAAGTGTGAATTGTGACCTCTGGAGCTCCCGTTACTGGGTTGTGTAAAGACATTTTATACTATTCTGCTCTGGGCAACATTTTTTAATTTTATTTTTTTTCTCTCCACAGAATGAAAACTACAAAATGAAATGGTTTTATCTTTTCAATAAAAAAAATGTTATAGTTTGACATGTGTTTGTTTTTTTTCTCTTTTTTAATGTACAAGATATGCACATATAAAAATTTGGGTGCACCAATGCTCTACCTATAAATTGGTATAATATACTAGATTTCTCATATATGTATATATCTATGTCTACAGACGTCAATAATCAGTTTCCCACCACCATAACGGTATCTTGGAGGGAGAAGGTAGTGAATGTACGGAGGAGGGAACCCGAGAAGATCCCCATTCTTAAGTTTAGTCAGGGATTCTTTTAGAATGAAAAAATCTAGCAAAGCCATGGACGACCTACTCAGCGACCTCAAGATGCCAACTTCGGAATCCATAAATAGAGTTCTAGCTGGGGTCCAATCGTTGGTGATAGATGAGAAAGACTGCGGAACCGTCTTCTAAGCGCCAAGTTAAGTGAAGATGAAGTCTTCACACATCTGCAATATTGTGAAAGATTTCACGAACAAAAACGGACTAGCAGTAGCAACTTGCAAGTTTTTAGACAAATAACCTGCATCTACGGAGCAATTATTGGAGATTTGATCCCCAAAAGTCAAGTGATACTCCCGTGGGAACATCTTTCCAATATCCAAATCACCGATGATTCTGTCTGGCTTTCCCACATCATCATCACCAGCCCCACCTCCAGCAAAACCTCTCTTGACTCGGGTTGCCTAGCATCAATCTGGTACAAAGAATGGATAGAAAGAAAAAGTCCATGCTATTCTTCAACGGGCTATCTGGTGGATTGACTTGCCCAATAGGTGTGTGGAACATCACAGCAGCGGAGAACGGAGAGACATCTATGCTATCTTGCTTTCAGCGGTTGGCCAGTTCCTCAATTTAGATCAAAAGTTCGTGACAGAATTGGTACCTCATCTCATCAGTAACGGCACCTTGAATTGCTTTAAACCAACGAATATCGGGAGTTATTTAGGTGGGAAGGAACCTGTGTTCCAAGGTTTTGTAAAAGAACCAATCTGGAACACCTTGGATATGAACCAAAACAGGCCTTGCCTAGTTTACTTTGACGCATATAATCCCCCTCTTTGGATATATGCAAAAGGAAGGAATTCCAGGATCAGTCAACAAGACACACCCACCCTACCTACCGTCCAAGATCAAGATGATGACTCCATACACCTGGGTCAACATAGACAATGAAGCAGAAGGAAGCTGGAACGCAGGCAGCACCCCGCCCAAATCAAACAGGGAAGAAAATCACCCTGTTATCGTTGCACTCCACAAAAAGATAGAAGCTTTAACTCAAAGGATGGACACCTTGTCAGGATTTGTAGATAGACTTCTTTACTCCGAAAGAGAAAAGATGGACATCATAACATCCCTGAAAAGTGACCACTACAGGCTCATAGAACGTCTGGCGAAGACTGAGAGACGAGTAAAGTTCCTAGAAAAAGTCTCAACCAGACTGCCCACTGTGACCCCTCCATGTCAAATTCCCCTCACGGATCAACTCTGGAATCAGACTGAATTTCTGCTCGACTCACTGCCTGAGGTAGTTCGTGAAAGATTCTTCGAAAAGGCAAGAAACCTACATCAGGAAGGCAATGTGAGTAAAATAGGTAGGCTGCATGACACCCTTAAAACTATGATCTGACAGCGTTGTCTTTGGATTTAGAAAAACATCATCCTGTCTGCAACACAAACATCCTCTGGATGTTTACCGTCTGAATCTTATCTACCCCCTCTATTGCTCAACACCTAACCCCCGCCCCGCTTAGCTGTGAATGCACGAGAAAAAAACCCCAAAAAAAACAAAAACGGTATCTTAACTCATACAATTTATCAAAGAAACAAGAGATAACGAGTATATTATACCAATTTTCCATTATTATTTATGCAAAAATTTTAAATATTACATTACATATGGATTTTTAAAAGACAAAAATATGGGGAATTTTTTGACCACAGACTGCAGTGGATGTCGGAGCTAATACTAATCGCGGCAAACACCCGATTGCATCTTTATATGTTTCACCTCCTGATGTGGCGCCCCTGACCTGGTCAGGCACCACTGAGTACTGCACCCATGCTGGGGACAGTACAACACAGGTAATCCAGAAGGCTGACCAGGGTGTGGAACACAGGCGCATAGTGATCAGGTCTCACACATGTACCCATGAGAGGACCCCTGGGGATCCCAGGAGGGGGCAAGCCTTCACCTTCACTGGAATAGTGGAGGGGGTAGAGCCTCCATCTCCTCTCAAGGGGTGTGGTAAGAGAATCTGGTTGCTAGGTGGCGTAGGCAAGAACAGGAGAGGAGGAGTAGTGAGCCAGTTCAGTGTAGAGTCCAGGGAGCTCAAGTGAGGAGCAGATCCCTGGAGCTGTGCAATCTGACAGCGTCCGCGCAGTGGCTACAGACGGGGGAGAACAGTCAACTAGGAGTGCTGCCTGAAAGCCAGCTTCAGCTAGAGAGTGCAACGGAGTGGGAAGTAAGGAGACTGCTAGAGAGCACCAGGCCCAACCGGGCGGCAGATCCCGAAGCAAGGATAGATCCACCTTTCCCTGCTAAACCTGCCGGTGTGGGGCTCTCAAAGCCCACACCACAACACCACAAAAGCCGCAGCCACGTAACCACAGTGAGGGCCCATAGGTCACAGGAGGCAAGCAGCTGGAGTGGCCTGGTCCGGGGAACAAGCATACGGCGAACGAAGGGGAGAGAGAGGCTGCAGCATCTTCCCTGGGTGACCCCCATAGGGACTAAAAGTCGGGGTCACCCCAAACCACCAAGGGCTAAGGAAGGCGAGTCAGTAGTCACCCTCATAAAGTCAGCCTGAAGGATACCTGGTTCCCACCTGGTTCATCCCAGCTACGCCCGGGCTACTCACCCTGCCATCAAATGTGAGTAAAGCCCTTGAAAGACATTCCTGCCTGTGTGGTTATTCTGCGACTTGTGGTACTACAAACCTACACAGGGCCCTGGGGCTTGCCTCACTCTCAGGAGGCTACTACATCCGACTGCACCCACCATCAGCCCCAGGCGACCCCTAACCTGCAGTGGCGGTCCCCACTGACCGCAATACTGAGAGTGGCGTCACGATCAAACAAGAAGATTTCCTACCAGTGACGGAGATCCAGCAACGTGGAGTCCCTGAAGGTAATGCACCGACACTGACACTACACCTGTGGGGCTTCACATCTGGCGTCACGAACAGGATAAGGACTAGACCTGTCCAGACAGGTGACCATGTGCTTAGGCGGTCCGCTTGAAAAATTGGAAGCGCCGCCATATTGCCACCATGAAAAGCGCGCTGAAAAACAACAGCAGCCCGCGCTGGGAGAAGTTACCGCCCACGAAGAGGTGTGGCTACCCAGAGATCCCCTGGAGAGTTCTGACCTTGCCAGCTATGAGAGTGGAAGCGTCCAGAGACGGCGGGAAGGAAAGAGAGCCATAAGCCTGCTGCTGGGAGAGGAGCTGCTGAAAGAGGCAGAGCAGAAACTAAAAAGCTTGCTATCAGAGGCAACGGCGAGTCCACAGCTGGAGAGTCGTGCAGAAGACGGCGCAGAAGAAATGGCGTCTGACCGCAGAAATCCAGAACCGGGCTCCGCTGCCTGGTGGTATCGGGAGCTGGCCCAGTTCTGCGACCGACTGGAGACCCGGGTTGTGGAGCAGATCCGGGAAGAACGAATGGAAATGCTGGAGATGACCGCGGCGGTTCGGGCCTATGAAAGGAGAGCCGCGCGCCGAGTGCCAGACAGGACGGCGATGACGCAGACCCCGATGCTGCCACCGGTGGGTGAGTCGAGTGATGCCCCGGCCAGCGCAAGTGCCCCGACCCCTGCTGCCACGCCCGCGGTCCCCGAAGAGGCGTCCGGTGCGGCGACGCTGAAGCAGGCCGCAGCCACGCCAGGCGCGGCCCGCCAAGCCCCGGCCGCCGCAGCGATGCCCTGCTCGGCCCACCAAGACCCGGTCCCTGCAGCAACGCCCAGTCCGGCCCGCAAAGAACCGACTACCACTGCGATACTGATCCGTGCCGCAGGTGTGACACTGACCCAGGCTGCCACCCTGCTGAGCCCAGTCCGCCAAGACCCCACCGTAGCAGCGACGCTCGTCCGCGCCGCAAGTGAGATGCTGAACCAGGCCGCAGCCCCGCCGGGTGCGGCCCGCCAAGCTCCGATCGCTGCAGCGACGTCCAGCCCAGCCTGCACAGAGCCCCCTGCAACAGCGACACTGATCCAGGCCGCCGCCATGCCGGGCGCGGCCCGCCAAGACCAGGCCGCCGCCATGCCGGGCGCGGCCCGCCAAGACCAGGCCGCCGCCATGCCGGGCGCGGCCCGCCAAGACCAGGCCGCCGCCATGCCGGGCGCGGCCCGCCAAGACCAGGCCGCCGCCATGCCAGGCGCGGCCCGCCAAGACCAGGCCGCCGCCATGCCAGGCGCGGCCCGCCAAGAGATTGCATCACTATTTTCCCCGGCCTGCAAGGCCAGAGCAGACACCGCTCCCCAGTCCAGAGAGGTCCCTGCTAGGAAGACCCTGATAGGAGAGGACCCTGAATACTGGAAGCTGAAGGCTGACCTAGAGGCCCAGTTCCCACAGGAGATGGTGGATCGGTATCTGCTCCCTCCGCATACCCCCAAGGAGATTCAGGCAACCCCTGCAGCCGCGCCAGAGAGTCCACCGCCCAGACCAGCTGAAGAGAGCCCATCCCCAGCACTGCCACAACCAGAGTGCAGCGAAGAACTAAGGGGGAGAGGAGGCCAGGAAGCTGAGGAGCTGACTCCGGAGCCACCAGCAGTGGATCTATACTCAGAACCGGAGATGTTGCCCTATTCTCGCTGGGATGAGGAAGATCTGACCCCGTCTGCTGACGAAGATCAGCCCAAAGACCTCACCTGGGAGCCCGCAGGCATGAACCCCGCTCGCAAGACACGGCGCAGCAGAACAAAGTATCCTCCAACACCACAGTCTCCAGAGCAGAGAGAGGTCACAGCCAGAGACCTGCAGGAGAAAAGATTACTGAGAAGGTCTAGAGCCCAGGTCAGAGGACCCCTTTACAGAGGAGTAGTAGAGGACTTCAATTTGAAAAGCGGATACGGCTTTATTGTAGTAAAAGGAATAAAAGAGGGCATATTTGTAAATCGGAGAGATGTTCAAGCCCACCTGCCCAGAGGACATTCAGGCAGAAATTTGAAAATTGGGGACTTAGTACAGTTCACCTTGCATCAAGGAGAAAGGGGCTACTATGCCTTAGACGTAGCACCATGTCCCAGACAAGAAAGGAAAGATAAAGAACCTACAGATGAAACAACCACAGACAAAGATCCTACAGATGAAACAACCACGGACGACGACGGAGAGCAAGAAAGTCACAGGTGCCGGTGCCCTACATGCCCACGCCCTAGTGAAAAAGAGGAGTAAAGTAAAAGAAAGTAAAGAAATCCAGCAAGTTACCAGTTGAAGTTTTGACAAGTTTTGTTTGCAACGTTTAAGAAATGCGCCCACAAAAACTATTGTGAGAAATAAACTTTAAGGCTATGAACTTGCTATAGCCACAAACTCTCGCAGTGTAAATAGTTACACCAGTGGCACCACCACCAGGGCCAGCCTGTTTAGGGGCTTGGCTCGTCTGCAACCAGGGGGGCCCGTCCGTAAAAAAGGGCCTTGGCTCACCTGCGACCAGAGAGCACGCCTGTTTATGGGGCCTTGGCTCACCACCACAAAGAGGGTACCTGGTCAGCACCAACTGTGGAGGCCGCCTCTGCATCCTGCCAGAAGAGGCTGAAGGCGCGGATCCACCAGGCCAGGTATACCCTGAAACCACCAGCCCATGTAAGCCGCCTCTACATCCTGCCAGAAGTGGCTGAAGCCGCGGCCAACGTGAGAGGGTTTTGGGTGGGTTAACGGACTTGTGGGTGGAGGGTGGTGATGTACGATAACTGGTGGTTTTAAAAATGTTTTTACATGTTTTAATGTTTTATGCATTTTAAAATGTTGTCTTGCAGCCCGAGGACGTGCTGGTGATAACTAAGGGGGAATGTGGCGCCCCTGACCTGGTCAGGCACCACTGAGTACTGCACCCATGCTGGGGACAGTACAACACAGGTAATCCAGAAGGCTGACCGGGGTGTGGAACACAGGCGCATAGTGATCAGGTCTCACACATGTACCCATGAGAGGACCCCTGGGGATCCCAGGAGGGGGCAAGCCTTCACCTTCACTGGAATAGTGGAGGGGGTAGAGCCTCCATCTCCTCTCAAGGGGTGTGGTAAGAGAATCTGGTTGCTAGGTGGCGTAGGCAAGAACAGGAGAGGAGGAGCAGTGAGCCAGTTCAGTGTAGAGTCCAGGGAGCTCAAGTGAGGAGCAGATCCCTGGAGCTGTGCAATCTGACAGCGTCCGCGCAGTGGCTACAGACGGGGGGAGAACGGTCAACTAGGAGTGCTGCCTGAAAGCCAGCTTCAGCTAGAGAGTGCAACGGAGTGGGAAGTAAGGAGACTGCTAGAGAGCACCAGGCCCAACCGGGCGGCAGATCCCGAAGCAAGGATAGATCCACCTTTCCCTGCTAAACCTGCCGGTGTGGGGCTCTCAAAGCCCACACCACAACACCACAAAAGCCGCAGCCACGTAACCACAGTGAGGGCCCATAGGTCACAGGAGGCAAGCAGCTGGAGTGGCCTGGTCCGGGGAACAAGCATACGGCGAACGAAGGGGAGAGAGAGGCTGCAGCATCTTCCCTGGGTGACCCCCATAGGGACTAAAAGTCGGGGTCACCCCAAACCACCAAGGGCTAAGGAAGGCGAGTCAGTAGTCACCCTCATAAAGTCAGCCTGAAGGATACCTGGTTCCCACCTGGTTCATCCCAGCTACGCCCGGGCTACTCACCCTGCCATCAAATGTGAGTAAAGCCCTTGAAAGACATTCCTGCCTGTGTGGTTATTCTGCGACTTGTGGTACTACAAACCTACACAGGGCCCTGGGGCTTGCCTCACTCTCAGGAGGCTACTACATCCGACTGCACCCACCATCAGCCCCAGGCGACCCCTAACCTGCAGTGGCGGTCCCCACTGACCGCAATACTGAGAGTGGCGTCACGATCAAACAAGAAGATTTCCTACCAGTGACGGAGATCCAGCAACGTGGAGTCCCTGAAGGTAATGCACCGACACTGACACTACACCTGTGGGGCTTCACACTGACACGATTATATAATGAATATACCGCAGGTGCAAAATATTACACATCCACCCCAATAGGGAAAGGTTTATATGTATTTTCCCAGTGCAAAACAACTTAATATGTTTAATACATGTAAACTTAATATCCCCTTCCCGTTCAGAGTTTTATATAAATCTAAATAAATTCAATACTATAAATAATCAAGTGGAAGAGTTTTATAAAATAATCAAAAAAATTGGTATACATTTTATCAATGTAAAACTAATATCACTCCCTAATAGCTTACAAAAATACAGAATAAACAGTATTAAATAGATAAAAAAACATATATAGGAGATCAGGACATATATATATAGCGATCAGCTAAAAATATGTTATATACACTCAAATGTACACCTTATAATATCCCTATATAACATGAGCGTATATTTATATACAGACTTCCACTAATCACATGCGGTCATATTATAAACTGTTCTAAATATCCCGTAAGGAGCTATCCCATGACAAGGGCCTATCGCAGTAATCCGCTGCAATACTGACAATGTATTCAGGTCAGAAGCCCCCATACACCGCGACCGACGTTTCAAATAAACTTTATCAGGAGATTATTTCTTTTAACAGATTGTCTTCGATTTTACAAGTGAGTAATGTAATATATAGAGATATTGCATAAATAAAAATAGCAAAAAATTCCTATACTAGTTACACACACACACAACCACACAACCACTGAATTTGCGTCTCTCATGGAGTTCGGCATGACCTACATCCTCTCCTTCCATCCCAACATCATTAGACCCTTCGGCGTTCCCTACAAGACTGGTGACCTTTTTGCTGTTCCTTTGGAGCTGGTGATGGGTGACCCGGCCTCCTTTATTCTACCTCATGGAAGTGGAAAGTCCCTGGATTATCCATTAAGCTACAATCCTAATATTCTTCATCCCTGTAGGGTTGTAATCATGGTGTGGAGTTTCTCTATTTCAGACTGGACTCCAGAAGACCCAGTGATATGCGGTGCATGTCTCCGGTGCTCTGGAGGTCATACACAGTAATGGGCTGGATCATCTGGACATCAAACCACAAAATATCTGGGTGTTTGATCAGGACTGCCATAATATCAAAATTACAAACTTTTGCTTTTCATGCGTCAAGGGGTCAAAGATGAAATTTAGGCTTTGCACCAGGTCATAGATGGCTCCAGAGATGAGACAAGTCACCGACAAGGACACTTTGCTGTTAGACCACTCCCTGGATGTATGGGCCTTAGGGATTGTTCTCCACCACTTCCTCACAGGAGACTTTCCATGGCCGTCTGCAGATTCCACAGACAATGGTTACTGGAGTTTTGTTGAATGGCAAAAAATGTTTCAGTGTCGGCCACAGACGCCATGGAGCAGATTTCCACCTGGAGTACTAAGATGTTCAGTGATTTTCAGTCAGACTGTAATACGACATAAAATCCACTGATTTATTCACCTTCTTGGCACTTTCCTGAACTAGTATATAACATCTTCACAGTATATATTACTATTGTGTTACAGAAGCACAGCGCATATTAATGATTAGCTGGAAATGGAGCCTCCCATGATGGAAGACCGGCTGTGACCAAGGACTGTCAGGCTGAAACGTGCATCTGTCGGTGGAACTTCCCCTCCGCTCCACAAGGACCTGGTCCTTACAGGGGGATCAGTCACCTCCTTTTGCAATCATTTGTTACTTGGATTTTAAGTTGCATCAAATTAAAATCTTTTCAATTTCACCTTGGAGCTGGATTCTTCCTTTTTGTGATGCCCCTGAACTAGTCAGGGTGTCACAGGGAACTGCACCCTTTATCTGCTGGTGCAGTACTCAACCCTCATGGTTCTGGGATCCTAACTTTTGGTGTTGCTCCATCAGCATGCAAATCCTAGTCACACCTCACACCACACCCTGTCAGGCACACCAGTGGGTGGTCTAGCTGGAAAAGGGCCATTCGCCTAGGGGGTCAGGCAGACTGGAGGGAGGACGTAAGAGAGGAAGCTGAGAGCAAAGCTTAGGTAGAAGAGCAGTAGCTCCCAAAGAGTGAGGAGCTGGGAGTGGGAGCTCCCTGGGGAATTCTGGTTAGGTCGCGTACGGTGGTCTGGGACCGAATGAGTTGGAGACCTGGTCGCAGGGTATTGGAGAAAGGTGCCAGGCTTAGTTTTGGGGAACGGTGAGCACCTAAGTACCTAGTAACCGAACCGGACCAAGCACTGCGGAGTACTGGACCCTAGATCAGGGAGTAGCAAGTAGAGGGGTCACAACGGACACTAAAATACAGTGCATGGAGGCAAGGTACAGACCATCAGCAATACCAAAAGGGAGCGGACTCCCGGCCGAGCTCCCCTGAAGTGGCAGCGGCACCCAGAGACTTTGTTTAACTTTGTGTCAGACTGCTTTGCGGTCGCATCACTACCAACACTGCCCGAGTGAGTACGCTGTCCTCCCCTGCTTCCAATCATAGTATCATAGTCATAGTATCATAGTTTTTAAGGTTGAAGGGAGACTCTAAGTCCATCTAGTTCAACCCGTAGCCTAACATGTTGATCCAGAGGAAGGCAAAAAAACCCCAATGTGGCAAACAAGTTCCAATGGGGAAAAAATTTCCTTCCTGACTCCACATCCGGCAATCAGACTAGTTCCCTGGATCAATACCCTGTCATAAAATCTAATATACATAACTGGTTATATTAAATTTTTCAAGAAAGGCGTCCAGTCTCTGCTTAAATGTTAGTAGTGAATCACTCATTACAACATCATGCGGCAGAGAGTTCCATAGTCTCACTGCTCGTACAGTAAAGAATCCTCGTCTGTGATTATGATTAAACCTTCTTTCCTCAAGACGTAGCAGATGCCCCCGTGTTCCAGTCGCAGGCCTAGGTGTAAATAGATCTTTGGAAAGGTCTCTGTACTGTCCCCTCATATATTTATACATTGTGATTAGATCTCCCCTAAGCCTTCGTTTTTCCAGACTAAATAACCCCAAGTTTAATAACCTGTCTTCGTATTGCAGCCCCCCCATTCCTCTAATAATCTTGGTCGCTCTTCTCTGCACCCTCTCCAGTTCAGCTATGTCCTTCTTATATATCGGTGACCAGAATTGTACACAGTATTCTAAGTGCGGTCGCACTAGTGACTTGTACAGAGGTAGAACTATATTTTTTTCATGAACACTTATACCTCTTTTAATACATCCCATTATTTTATTAGCCCTGGCAGCAGCTGCCTGACACTGTCCACTAAAGTGAAGTTTACCATCCACCCATACACCCAAGTCTTTTTCTGTGTCTGTTTTACCCAGTGTTCTACAATTAAGTACATAATCATAAATGTTATTCCCTCTACCCAAGTGCATGACCTTACATTTATCTACATTAAACTTCAATTGCCACTTCTCAGCCCAATCCTCCAATTTACATAAATCTCCCTGTAATATAAAATTATCCTCCTCTGTATTGATTACCCTGCAGAGTTTAGTATCATCTGCAAATATTGAAATTCTACTCCGCATGCCCCCAACAAGGTCATTTATAAATATGTTGAAAAGAAGCGGGCCCAATACTGACCCCTGTGGTACCCCACTATGAACTGAGACCCAGTCCGAGTACGTACCATTAATAACCACCCTTTGTTTCCTATCACTGAGCCAGTTTTTTAACCCAGTTACACATATTTTCCCCTATCCCCATTATTCTCATTTTATGTACCAACCTTTTGGTCAAAGGTTGATCTGGATGATGGAGGTGTAGGGGAGTGTGGTGCAGAGTCCCGAGGCCTCCCCTAGCCGTGGAGGGAACGTCATCTGGCTGCCCCACTCCATCTCCTCTGGGTACTCCCATTGGCAGTGGTGGTACTCACTTTACCGCGAACCACGGGTGGCGTCACACACTTACCCCCTGTAAATACCCCCTTTTCATTTGAAGTGGCCGTGAGCCCCCGGGTCCAGAGACCCTCGAGCCACAGCCACCCCCGGATCCAAGCGGTTCGACCGCTGCAGGGGCGGCACATTTTCATCAAGTTATGCCCCACACAAGGAGTCTAGCCGAGCTTCTACTGAGTGATACCGCATCAGGTGAGCTGGATATTTTTGCCCCTGTGTTTCGCAAGTGAATCTCAATTTTTAAAGGTCATAAGACTGGTCAGATCATTAATCTATGGTATCTATAGGAGGGGTTCAGCATGGCGAGTGACCAACATGGCTGATCATCTCACAGGGATAGTATAGAGTAGGCTGGGCTGTAATAGTGTTTTACTATGTAATTGTGGGTTTGATTGTATATAATTTAGTATATACTTTTGATATTGATTACATGTGCTAGTATTATATTTTGTATTAACTGTAGTCTTGTTAGTGTTATATTATAAAAACAGTCTTGAGTCTGTGCGTGTTTGGGATACACCTGGTAGATAGGACAAAGCAGTAATAGAGAATATACCCTTGTGAATATATACAGTATATCTGGTTTGGGAGTAGCCAGCCCTCTTACACCGGCAGCATGGTGTCCCCCCGAACAATAGAAGGCTCCTTCTAACCCTTGTACAATGGCGAGCTCAGGCCCAGACTGGAATGTGTTTTTCTGTGATTTATTGTGGAGTGAAATATGGAGAGGATTGTGGACAGGAGACATTTTATTCCCGGTGAAGTGTTATACCGAGCAACTCAGCCTGGTAGATCCGGCAATGCAACCACATAGGACACAGAACACATGGATTCTCCGCTTCCGATATTCTAAGGGGTACTTTGCACTCTACGACATCGCAAGCCAATGCTTGCGATGTCGCACGCGATAGTCCCCCGCCCCCGTCGCAGCAGCGATATCTTGTGATTGCTGCCGTAGCGAACATTATCGCTACGGCAGCTTCACACGCACCTACCTGCCCTGCGACGTCGCTCTGGCCGGCGACCCGCCTCCTTCCTAAGGGGGCGGGTCATGTGGCGTCACAGCGACGTCACGGCAGGCGGCCAATAGAAGCGGAGAGGCGGAGATGAGCGGGACGTAAACATCCCGCCCACCTCAGTCCTTCCGCATAGCCGGCCTGAGCCGCGGTGACATAGGTAAGCTGATGTTCCTCGTCCTGCGGCTTCTCACACAGTGATGTGTGCTGCCGCAGGAACGAGGAACAACATCGTACCGTCGCTGCCGCGCAATTATGAAAATGTCGGACACTACACCGATGATACGATTACGACACTTTTGCGCTCGTTAATCGTATCAAAAATGCTTTACACACTACGATAGACAGCAACGCCGGATGTGCGTCACTTTCGATTTGACCCCACCGACATCGCAGCTGCGATGTCGTATTGTGCAAAGTACCTCGAAGGGTAGTAACATTTATCTGGTTTGCTTTTTAAGTGGCATTTGTAGTGATCTCCACAGTCCTTGTTCTCCAGGGCTCCTGGAAGAGAGTATGGATTTATCCACCTCATTCTCCCCAATAGCTCCCAGCAGCCCTAAATCTGCACAGTTGCTGTGGTCTGCTGGAGAAAATGAAACGCCCCTAGACTATCAGGTCGTCACAGAGTACTGCATGGTTCTGCGTCCCTTTCTTATGGTGTTGCCCCCAACAGCAAGTCAAATCCTGGATACACCCTGCACCACACCCACCAGACACCAGTGGACGGCTTGAGTGGAATAGAGTCGCCCACCTTGGTGGTAGGGGGCAGGGAGTGGAGGGGATGTGAGTAGTCAGTCAGTGAGTGGAGAGTTGGAAAGTAGCTCTCGAGCTGTGAGGAGCTCAGAGGTAGTTTGGAATGGTGGCTCCTAAGAGAAGCTGTCTAGGTTGCTGACGGTGGTCTGGACTTAGAGGAGTCGGACCCCGGTCGCAGGGGATTGTGGCTAGGTGCCTGGACCTGTCAAGGAGGACAGGCAGCAGCCGGGCACTGTCACCGGTCAGGGACCGGAGGCACGTCGGGGTATAGACCCTAGGTCAGGGAGAAGCTTCAGGCAACCCAACAGTTCACCTGAGGAGATCGGAGCCTTTATGATATGCTCCCACCCGCTCCAGAATCTGGACACTAGCGCAACGAGGGGCATAGGGCCTTCCAACCAAAACGGTCCAAAAAATCCCAAGCGTGAGCCCTGAGAGCAAGCTCCCACACTTGGCCACAGTGGGGAGCAGGGCCTGGCAAGTTTCAGACTACTGGTCCACCATGTTAAAGTTAAAATTAGTGCCAGGAGGCAGTTCACAGTTCACCAGGCAACACCATAGGGGACGGGCCACGGATGTGCTCCCCTCCAGCAGCAGCGATACCCCGAGATTTGGTTTACCTAGTTGTCAGCATCTGCTTATTGACTGAGTGAGTACCTGAATGACCCCTGCATCCCACAGAGTCCCGGGGCCTACCCCTACCCGTGGAGGGCCACGACACCTTCCTGCCCCACTCCATCACCCTGGGTACTCCCAACGGCAGCGGCAGGACTCTCAGTTGCCGTACACCAAGGGTGGTGTCACAAAAATCTCTCCCCTGTAAATACCCCCTTCATTAGAGTGTGGCCCCTAGCCCCCGGGTCCGGAGACCCTCGAGCCACGAATAATCACCTCAGGATCTGAGTGGTTCGGACCGCTGCAAGGGCAGCACACAATCATGGAGCCATGCTATATTGTTTATAGACAAACCATCAGTGGAAAAAGAAAGCCACCAAACGGCGTCACATGCTGCTAAGCATGTGTGTATAAGGAATCATTATGTAGAGATTCCCCAACTTTCCACTGTCAATGCTGTGTACAGACAAGTGGTGGAAGAAGAGCAAGGCGACATTGATAGAGAAGCAGATCTCCATGCTGGAATCACCACTGCTGGAGATTTAAGCCATTGTGAGGATATTGAGAAACAGCCGACTCAGGTTACTGCTGAGGTCACAGATAAGAAGGCGACAATTAATGAGATTAATGTGGAACTTGCTCCTCATTCTAAACGGATATCTAGGAGGCAGAATAGCAATTGGGCTCTGTTGGTCGTTTCTTCCTTCCTTTGTTTCATTATGGTTTTCTACGACTTGCCCTAGTCCTTTCCAAGTTTATATACTAGGATTCTTCCTATTACATTATGTATTAAATACTGGGGATATGGATTGGTTGAGAGCTGTTCTTAATATTTTGTTTGCTGTGTTTTGCACAGGATTTTATTCATCAACCATGGACTATAAGGCAAAAGAAAAGTGTTGGCTAGATCAAGCTGACCAGGTCTTTGGTGACTCAAGCGGTTCACAATCCACAAGTAAATCACAATTTTGAGGAAGTTTTCTCCACCATTCAGCAATTACATCTAAAACAATCTAAATTGTGGTGGAATCGGTTATTTCTACAAAAATACGTTTCTAAGAAATTGATACCCAGAGGGTTGAGGGTTCAAGTTATTCCCACCTTTTCATTGATGACCAGTCCTTTGTCTCTAGATGGGAGGATGCGTGCAATGCTTGTTCCTTGATATTCATGGAACTTTTTGGTTGAATCTAATACTAAGAATATCTCTAACATTGATGTTAAATTGGAGGAGATTCAATCTAAGTTCAAATTGGAATGCCCAGCTGAAGATTTACCTATTTTTGATACCAAACTTGAAAAGGCCCTTTATGCATGTGTAAAAAAAGATCCATGATACACAAGCAAGAAAGTTGGCTCGGAACCAGCGAGATTTTTCCCAGGGGTCTGTCTATTTTTGGAGCAAGAGTCCCTCCGATTCACCTCGGACTGTCCGCGCCTCCTCATTTTCATCTATGTCCTCTATGAGTGATCATTCTGATGCATCTTCCTTGCCATCTACAATGACTACTCGATCTGGCATGACTTTTGGGAAGCCTAGAGATAAGACATTTTTGAATAATCCGAATATATATAAGACCACAGGGTATAAACACTAACAAGGTGATTAATTTGAGTACACATGTCTTAACTTCTTCTGATGTATCTCTTTTAGAAAAAGGCTTGTCACCTACTGCTAGGTTTAACAAGTTTCTGGCCATCAAGGATCTACATCCATTTGCTCGCTCCTTAATCTTTAAGAAGCATTTTTTTTTTATCCTAATTTAAATCTTTTTCCTACAGAGGAGGAACAGATGGAGAGTTCCTCAAGATCACATAGGGCCATCGATCATAATACAGCTGAAGGAGGGAAGATTCCTCCTTCTATACGCCCTCGTTCTAAAAAATTCCCTCCATTGTCCTCTTGTACCAATGTCGATCTATTTGTACAATTGGTCTCCAAAGAATTTGATAAAATTCCATCTTTCATCACTTCTGATAACCTTACTAGGCAGGAACGGGTGAGGCTACGGGAGCTGCAGGCTCTGCCAGATGTCGTGCTGAAGCCGGCGGATAAGGGTGGGAACGTTGTTGTCTGGCCGCGAGAACTTTAGCTCTCAACTGTCGGTATTCTTTTTCATAAAGTGTGCTATAAGAAATTGACTATTAATCCACTGTCTCCATATACCATCCAACTTCAAAAGATTCTCAAGGCGGCACTAGACAAGTGTTGTTGTCACCAAGGAGCTGGCTTCTGCGCTTCAGATGGCTGAGCCTGTAGTTCCCACGCTATACCTCCTGCCAAAGTTACATAAAGATGTTAACTATCCACTAGGGAGACCAATTGTGTCTGGTAGAGGGAATTTTTTAGAACATGTTAATCGATATATTGACTCTAAATTACAACAATTGGTCGAGGGCCTAATGTCCTTTACCAAAGACAAAAGCGAGTTCGTAAGGAAGGCTGATGGGCTGTGTGTGGGTGATGATGCTTTGCTGGTGACCGGAGACGTCGAGTCTCTGTACACCAGCATAAGACACAGTGATGGTCTCCGGGCTACTAGGTTTTTCCTTGACATGTCCAATTTACCTGGAGACACAGTATGTTTAATCATGGAGTTACTGGAATTTACTTTAACGCACAATTTTTTTGTTTTTAAGGGGTCCTTCTACCTGCAGCTCCAGGGCACGGCTATGGGGGCGGAGTTTTCCCCCTCGTATGCCAATCTGTTCCTGGGGCCGTGGGAGAGGGACCTCTTCCTGTCAGATCATCTGCAGTCTATGGACAGTATCCTTTTCTGGACACGATACATTGACGCCATTTTTTTGATCTGGCAGGGTACGGAGTCTGACCTTCATAATTTTTTGAAGACTCTGAACTCTAATGATGCTAACATTCACATCACATATAATAACCATTCGCAGTCCATCGACTTTGATGTCACTGTAAGGAGGGATTCCTCCAATATTTTACAGACGGACATTTACTGCAAGGAAACTGCTGGGAACATGCTTTTGCATGCCTCCTCTTCTCACCCTAATTTTATGATTAGGTCCATCCCAGTGGGCCAGTTTCTGCGTCTCCGTAGAATCTGTTCTACGGACTTGGACTTTGAAACAAGAGCGATTGAATTAAAAACATGTTCTACGCCCGTGGGTACAGTAAAAGATGTGTTAAAGCCTATAATCGGGCTAGCCGCTAGACACTGTACCCGACACTCTTTACTATACGCCTCTAAGGAGTCTCGGTCAAGGGAGACCGAGATTTGTCACGGATTATGGTCAATTCTCTGCCATGAGGTCTTGCCTACGGAAATTCTGGCCTGTTTTACAGGTGGATTCTGTGTTGGCTAAGATCATTCCTGACAGACCTATGATGAGCATTCGTAGATCTAAAAAAAAAAAAAAAAAAAAAAAAAAATCTACACGATTATCTGGTCACTAGTCACTACGAGTGCGAAACTCAACCGTCTCCCTTTGGTCCGGTGCCCCCTCGAACCGGCTGTGTGCCCTGCGGACAATGCATTGCCTGCCAAAATATCAATAGGGCTGATTCATTTTGTCATTCTGCAGGGACTCGTACCTTTAATCAAAAAATTCATTACCTGCACTACCACCGCGGTAATCTATTACACCATTTGTCCCTGCCCAAAAATGTATGTCAGGCTTACAACTAGGCAATTAAAAGGTTAGGGTTAGAGAACACGTTAATGGGATAGCAGCAGCAATAGAATGTCAAGATGTTTCTCTATTAAAAACTATCCCTCGCCATTTTTTTCAATACCACCAGATTCTAAACTACTTAGGGTTAGGGGCATTGACCGCCTTGACTAACATACGTGGCAGAAAAGTTAGCCAAAGATTGGCAATGATGGAGACAAAGTGGATTTGGACTCTTAAAACCCTTTGCCCTATGGGTCTCAATGAATATATCTCATATTCCTCATTCTTGTGATTTTTTTGTGGTTCTGGAAGTTGCTTCCTTTTAAGTTGTTGTCCTTTTTGTATTTTAATTTATGGTTCTTTTTATATATTCTATTTAGACATCATCCTGTCAGTTATTATTCATACTGAGGAAATATTTCATGTCGTTCTGGACACCCTGTGGGATATGCTATCGATATTATGAATGAACGATGACCATATTTCTGAGATCCAATGCTGTGGACTTTTCTACCATCTTTGCGGTGTCTGCACAAAATATCTTGAATTTTGATATAATAATCTTGTCATCATGATTTAACCATCGTTGCCAGGAATGTCAATTATATGACCAGATATATTTATTTATATATTTTTTATTTTACTTTTATATTTGCATATATGTTGGCGACATGGAGTGTTCATATTACACAGTGTGTCAATATCGTATAAAATAATTATGATCTATTTGAATTCAGGTATCCATGGTATATTATATGCCTGTACATCCTTGGTTTTGTATTAAATGTGACCATACATAAATATGCCTGCATATACATATGTATATCTTTACTATCCAAGAGACACACAATATTCGCTTCTCCACGACAGAATTAAAGATAGATGACCGAGATCTAGAACAGCCATAACTATTTATACATAGGCTCCTGGCTATAATCTACATATCTATACATATCTATATCTATATACATATACATATATATACACACATATATATATACACACACACACACACACACACACATATATATATACACACACATATATATACACACACACACACATATATATATACACATATATATACACATATATATAATGATATTTAAAATCATAATGTATGGAGCTACAAACTATGTAATAGATATATGATAGTCATCTTGCTTGATGTATTTATTATGATATCTATATTATAGCTAGACTGCTGTTTTCTCTGTTAAGAATTTTCATGTAGCCATGGCACCAGCATAAGTTCAACTTGGCTCTTTGTTTAAGTAATCCTTTCAGGCGTGTACGCATGCGTGCCTTCTGCTCCAGGGCGTCCTCGCGTCACTGTGTCTCTATGCCTCGCGTAAAAGGACGCTCATGTGACCGCCATGTGATTAGTCGCGTGGTCGTCGAGTGACGTATGACGCGGTGGGCGAGCGGCGGTCCTAGGTTGCTGTGGCAGCCCATGCGTCACACATCCGCCCACAATTTGATTGGATAATGTCCTTTTTTGCCTCGCACTTTCTTCACTAAACCACTCCCCCTGACGAAGGCTTTTCCTGCCGAAACGGCCGTCGGGTGGATGCCGGTCGCAGGCTTTTCCCGGTTCCCCTACAGGTATGTCTACAATCATTGGGCACTGACCCCTCGAGTCTATGTCTGTGGTTTATTGGGCCCCTTTGTGCTAATTATAGCAAGTATGTTCACGTAGTGATTAGTCTCTTCACACATGATCCACAGTTTGCTCATACACATGCCCGTTATCTCTGGTAAATCTGATTTCTATACCATGTATACTATTATCTTCTATACTGTGTATATGATAATTGAATATTTATATGATTCTTAAGGGATTTTTTATTCACCTACAGGGAATTTCTGACATCGGTGTTCTTGTGATTGTGCCGCTCACCATTTACCTTTATTAAAGACTTTTTCACAATCAGCAATTGGGCTCTGTTGGTAGTTTCTTCCTTTGTTTCATTATGGTTTTCTACGACTTGCCCTAGTCCTTTTTAAGTTTATATACTATGATTCTTCCTATTACATTATGTATTAAATATTGGGGATATGGATTGGTTGAGAGCTGTTAACTGATATCTAGGAGGCAGACTAGCAATGATGGCTCCAGCCTTATTGCCTGAGAAACCAAGGCCGGATTCTGGAGCCGTGTTTCCTTGTTCAGGGCAAAAAGAGGGAGAAATGGAAGAAGTGATGGATCCAATATTTCTAAATTTGATCCCATTACCAAATGTAAAGACAAATCTGATTTCTACAAGTGAGAAAGAATGTAAAAGGGAAATTGTGAGAAGTAAATCATTACTATTGGAACAATTTATAAGCTTTAAAGAGAATGAGCCATGTACTATTAGAGACCCAGAATCCAGCATGGCGCGTGATAGATGCTGCCTGGAATGGATTAGGTCACATTGCCGGGAACCGCAAATGGTCAGGGACTAAAATGGAGAAGAACCCTGGATGTGTGCAATGTTTCTAGTGTCATGTGTCAGACATATTGCCAGGAATTGTAAGTCCAGCAATATTGTGAAGAGGAGTAGAAATGTAAAGGCGCAGGATAGCCATGGAGGAGAACATGTGCAGAAAGGTCCAGGAGGCAATGTGACACCGGAGGAGGGAAATCCTGGGATCAGCAGCCGTGTGTAGCCTGGAATTATAGGAGCCGGTAGAATTTATTATATCTATAGTGTTGTGTGTCTACAGATTTATTAGTTTCTAGGATAATATATTCTGTTTAGCAGCTTTTGCTCTTTTGGTAATGGAAATAATGGTTATATCTGTGAGGCTCAGACAGGGGAAGAGCCGTGTAATCTTACTTATGTGAGTGTAATTTACATGTGAACACGGCCTTAGTCTGTCGGGCGTTTTCTGTATTTTTCAGGCCTCCTGTGAAGGGAATGATCTTGTTCTCTTGTTTTACGCTCCAGTCTTTCTATAGTGTTACAGGAGTAACCAGATCACATAAGGATGAGCGGCAGAACAGGGAATGTAGAGGGCTTTGTCTCCTGTAAGTTACGTGGATGTGAGGGTCAGATCTTTTGTATTAGGAAAGATGGCAGGAGGTATAGATTAGGAAACGGCTTTTTCTGTATATTCAGTTTGAATAGATTAGGTTTACTGTGTGAGCTAAGGGTACCGTCACACTTTAGTGACTCTCCAGCGATATGACCTGGTCAGGATCGCTGGTGAGCTGTCAATCAGGCAGATCTCACCAGCGACCAGTCCCCAGCCAACAGCAACGCATGGAAGCGATGCTGCGCTTGGTAACTAAGGTAAATATCGGGTATTCAAGCAAAGCACTTTGCTTAGTTAGCCGATACTTACCTTGGTTACCAGCGCACACCGCTTAGCGCTGGCTCCCTGCACTCCTAGCCAGAGTACACATCGGGTTAATAAACAAACCGCTTTGCTTATTTACCCGATGTGTACTCCGGTTACGTGTGCAGGGAGCAGGGAGCCAGCACTGGCAGCCTGAGAGCGGCGGACACTAGTAACTAAGGTAAATATTGGGTAACCAAGCAAAGGGCTTTGCTTGGTTACCCAATATCTACCTTGGTTACAGCTTATCGCAGGCTGCCAGAAGCCGGCTCCCTGCACATTCAGATCGTTGCTCTCTTGCTGTCAAACACAGCGATGTGTGCTTCACAGCGGGAGAGCAACGTCCAAAAAAAAAAATAAACCAGCACTGTGTGTAACGAACAGCGATCTCACAGCAGGGGCCAGATCGCTGCTCAGTGTCACACACAGCGAGATTGCTGATGAGGTCACTGGTGCGTCACAAAAAACGTGACTCAGCAGCGATCTCTGTAGCGATCTCACTATGTGAGAAGTACCCCTAAGAATGGCAGAGGGGCGTGAATAGATAATGGTGCACGGTGGAGTGACATTATCCTTTGTCCCTAGACATTGAACTTTGGACGGAGAACTGTTTAAAAGTTGATCTAGGAGACAAAAAAAAAAATATAAAACAACCACACCACAAAAACATCTGTCACATTTCAGCCATGAGGAGGAAACGTGGAAAACTTAGTTGGAGACTCATCCCAGCAGCCAGCAAAAAGCCTAACACTATCAATACTCGTGTCATGGTGGGAGGGCTTGTCCTTTTACAGCCCCAAAGCTAATGCACTCTTAGATTTCAGGAGACACACACCTTGCTCCAGAAGTGTTTTGCTATGGGCCTAAAGCAAAAAACATTTCTGGAGAAAGGTGGGCAGGCTTTATTAATTCTCCATGATCACCACATCTCAGCATGCTGTATTTGTGATGAATAATTCCAGCAGCGCTGACCATGCAGGTGATCACTCAGATAAGAGCACAGCGCTCCACTCACCACAAGGATTTTTATGTCATTTTCAGAGCCCAGAGCCTGAGGTTTGCTCATCTCTAGTGCGGAGTATAATCTGTGATCTGTATGGGAATCTGGAGGAGTTCTAAACTCAGATGCTCATCAATAGGATATCGTCTTTACAGTCAACTGAAAAACTAGTCAAGAAAAATCACCTTTTGTTCTAAAATGGTCCAAAGCAGCTTCTGCAGTAACTTGGGCTTTAAATGTTGGCAATCTAGCTGATCAGCAAATAAATTGTGCCACGCCTTGCATATAATCAACCGCAGCCAGTTGGAGATCCATTCTGTCTAATTAGCTTTCAAGACTGTCAGTCAAAAGGCCATCAAAAGTGATGGACGATCCCAAACTGTAAAGTTCGGGGCTCATACTGAACACAGTGATCATGTGCACGATCCCGAACACTAGCTTTCTTGGGAAGTTCGGGTCCAGGGAATGAAAGAATGAAAAAAGTTAATCATACTTCCAGGTCTCGCACTGCATCCTGCAGACAGTCTCCCGGCAGCTTCTGCGTCACATCATTGCTGTGCCCCCCGGTAAGCACCACTTCTGAAAGAACCTTCCATGATGTCAGCCATGTGACCAGTCTGGTGTCAATGTTGTACAGATATTGGCTTACAGACTGGTCACATGGCTATGACATCATGGAAGGTCCTTTGGACTGTGGTGGTTACCTGGGGGCACAGCAATGATCAGACATGGAAGCAGAAGAGGCCGGGAGACAGTCTGCAGGACGCGTCATGGGACCTGTAAGTATAATGACAATGTTAATTATTAACTACTCTTTATTTTACAGCCCCCCCCCTGCCCCATCCCATAATTGTAAAGCCCGAGTTCCAGACTCCATCTTTACAAAACGTTTGGGCGAGGCTCTTGATACTAAACATGTGAGGGAGGGAGGGGGGGGGGGGGGGGAATTGCCCATCACTAGCCATCAGCTCAAAAAAGGCTCCTCGAACAGACTTTGCTCTAGCCACTTTGTCTAGCAGATTCCAGTTGAACCCCGGCCTTCACCCTTTAACCCCTATACAGGGATCTGGACTTACTACGGGGCCTTCCAGGTTGCGTCCACAAAGTAGCTGCTGGCCGGAGGAGCGAGCCTGAGGCAAGGATAGTCACAACTAAACAGGGTCTATATCTGAAGGGACAAAACTAGACAGTTAATTCAGTATGTTTGACAGTGTTCATTGTATCTGACAGAGGGGCCATAAATTCAGGTGGATTTATAGAAAACAAAAATGGGACAAAACACAAGTGAAGATCAGGATAAAGAGAAATGACTGCTCCCCATCAGCACTCAATACCTGGCAACTTCCAGCAGTATCCTGGGAGTTTAAGTAAGGTGTGGTACTGCGCTATTGGCCACTGAAGTATGCCATTTACTCACTTTCTTATAAAGCTGCTAGACTGCAAACCACCATTATCCTGGCTGGGTAGCACCACAGGTCCCAGCCACACCAGTGACCTGGCTGGACAGCATCTGTACATCAAGGGCTGTGAAATCTCCATCACCAGGGCCACCATGAAGTGTGTGCGGTTCAGATAAGACTTGTTCATAGGCCTTGTTTCCTCACATGGAACGTTTGGTGACTGTAGGGGAAAGTGGCAGATCTGGGAATATTCCTCAGTCTATGGTCTCTGTGGAATAGGGGTTGAAGTAATTTTCCTTAGGACGCGCATGAGGAGGTTTTATGTGACCAGAGGGGGCGCCGTGTTCTCCTCTAATCCAGGAGGCGGCTTCTTGGGATGTGTGTGTGGTCAGTTCTGTAATCACTGCACCTTCTGGACCATGGCAGATCCTCATATAGGGTGTCTGTAGGAAGCCCACAGACCACAAAATAAATCTGCTGGTGTCTAGTGACTGAGGAGGAGACCTGAGAATTATCCACAAGAGACCGGATAAAAGCCCCAGAAGAGAAGAAGAAACTACTGAGATTCTGGAAAGACGTTCCCACATGTGAGGAGAAATCCAGAATATTCCAGAACTTTCCTGATCAGTTTGATGCAATGTGAGAAACCGATTGAAACCGCGAGAGACAGATCCAGACAACACTTCTCCAGGGACTTTCCTTGTAGTGGATTTTGCAGTCGATGTCCAGCATTGTCCTTTGTGGTTGTTATTAGCAGGATACTGTGGAGCGCGGTGTATTGGTATGGGAATAGCACCGCCATTATTCCGTGAAGTGCAACAACTCGTGTGAGTACCGGATAGTGCGGAGAATATTCACTCATCACTACAGAGAGCATCTGACGTAAATAGGGACTAGAAAATGTAACCCCAAAATCAAGATGTCCCCTCCATGGAGAAATCACTGTCCAGCATGGGAAAGATGGGGCAACTATACATCTTCCAAAGCATCAACCATCATCACTATGAGCTTCAACATCGCGGATCCAATAAAGACCAATAAGTAACGAAGCCTCAACTAATAGAGATGGTTACTCCGGACAGGGACCGGCCGATCCAACATCTCTCCTGGATCAGGAGCAGCTGCAATTCACCGGATCATTTATTTCCAGAGAACATGTGACTGCCGATGCCGAGGTAAGCAGGGATCAGAAGTGATTGTCAGATATCAGGAGTGTGATGGAGGCGCAGGAAAGGAAAACTGCAGCCATCAAACAGTTGTGGGGAAACAGCGAGAGGGATATTTGCAATAAAAAACAAAAAAAAAACCCACACAAAAACATTACTTTTTGGCCCTGCTACAGTAAAGCTACAGGAACTGTGAATCTTCTGCCATTAGATGGCGTCATGGTCACATCAGAATAAGGAGGACGTTCAAGGAAAAGGAATAGAACAAATCACAGCCTTAAATTATCCAGAAGACCAGAAACACCCTGAAAGTCATTAGTGATGGGCGAGTGTAATCCTCACTATTCCCACGAATGTTGTGGTATTCGTTATATTGTGAGTGGTGTACTCTCCTCGCTATATTCGGATGGCCCGCCCAGCCATTTTGGCACCCGATTTGCAGCCAGTAAGCATGCTGGGCTTATTAACCACAGTAATGCTGCAGCCATCTTTGTTGTGGCATTACTGTGATTGGCTGGCTGTGCAGCGTAATAGGGTCTATAAAACCCCTTCCACCGCCATTTTACACACCTTGCATCCAGAGCTAGCGTTGTATCAGTGTAGGGACAGAGCGAGCAGCGGCTGGGGAGAGTGGAGGCCTCTAACACAAGCCCCTTTTCAGGGCTACCTGCAGTGTATAATAGGGCAGTAGTAGATTTTTGAGCAGGGTCAAAGTTTAAAATGAGAGTGTCACTACCTCCAAGGTACTGGAATACAATAGCTCTTAAGAGCAGAAACCACTGAACAAGGTCACAGTACAGGGAGGGAGAGATTGTGGATTAGGTAGGGAGAGGTTAAACTGTTCTTCCAGTCTCCATATAAGAACAGCTCTTGTCAGAGGCAGAGCTTTATCCAGCACAGTAGTGTCATTTTGTGATGCCTCTTATTTAAATGCACTGGTCATTTCCCCCCCCTATTTTTGGGGTCACAGCCTGACTTGTGCAGTCTACATCAGCCACATTAATACGTTGCTAGTTGGATTACAAAGCTGCACTACTAGCATTTTGTGCTGCCTACTACACTAAATGCACCGGTCCTGTACAGATTGGCTTTTAAATTTAGTGTAGGGACTCGCAAGCACAAGGACCCTTGACGTGGGTAGCGAGAATCCGTATCTTAGTCAAAATATAAACGAATACCATAAATCATTTTTTTTTTGCACAGCTCTCTTTATACAGGAGGCAGCAAGGCCCATGAATGTAGGTCTTGTAATCTGGGGTCTGTTCTTGTGGGGGTGCACTTATCTACTGCTGGGCAGCCAGTCTAGTCAAATAGTATGGGCGTGATCAATAGATGGTAAGCCAGACACTGCACCTAACGGTGTGAACAGTGCCCTTGTAGCAGGGAAGTTAATTGTGAAAGAATATAATATTTCTCTTGTGCTGGATGGGGGGAGGGTAACACACAGAAGACCATGTCTTTGCCCCTCAGCCAGGTTGGGAGGAGTCTCCAACACCCGGCTATACACACGCCCCCATGACATCACAGGTTACAGCCATAGGGCTAAATGAATCTTGGTCACAAGCCCTATATTAAGCTGACCCCTCACCCCCCTCACGCTCTTCCTCCCTGGATAGACACAGAAGGATGGTGGAGTACCCCTCATATAGGGATAGATCGTAGCACATTGTTGGGTGGGCTGTAACTGACTGCCATCAGGATTAGCGCAGGAGCCTCAGTTTGTGTTTCTTTAGTGTAGAATGTGTGACTCTACATTTTGCACAGGGGGTGATTGCAGCCACACGCATTATAACGCTATAATATTTTAGCGCTTCAGGAGAAACTGACATATTCCTGGCAAATGGCGCATATATATTCCTATAATAGCATTGTATATTCTGGGTCTGCAAAATGCCCCCTGCTGTATACACAGGTCTGGAATGGATAACGATGCTCCTTGTATACGGCTGTCAGTGATGTGCGCTGTGTGCACTGACACCGCCAGCATTATTTCATTGTCTTTTTTCACTAGCATTCTGAATTGCCATCGACACCTCCAGACGAGGCTGTGCCGGTCACCCAGAAAAGAGGCCGTGTCATGAAGAACCTGAGGTTGGGATGGAACCAATTATTCACTGACATTTTATATTTATGAATTTTAACTGCTTCCAGTATGGAGCCAGAGCCCAAGCCAGAGGCCCCCAAAGCCAGAGGCCCCCAAGCCAGAGGCCCCAAGCCAAAGCCAGACAATGAAATAATTTATGTTACGAGTAATGTCCTCCTCATATGTATCCATGCACAAATTCCTAGTTCTCATAACTTTATCTTTTCAATAAAATGTTAAAGTTTGATAAGGGTTTGTTTTTTTTCTCTTATTTAATGTACATCATATGCACATATGAAAATGTGGGTACACCAACGCTCTACACCTATACATTGATATAATACTAGCTGTCTCATATATATGTATATATCTATATCTACACACGTCAATAATCAGTTTCACACCATAACTATCTTAACTCATTATATAATTTATCAAAGAAACGAGAGATAACGAGTATATTATACCAATTTTCCATTATTATTTATGTAAAAATTCTATATATATTACATTACATACAGATTTTTAAAATAAAGACGAAAACACACGGGAATTTTTTGGCCACCGACTGCAGAGGATCTGGGAGATACTAATCACGGCAAACTCCCGATCACATCTTTATATGTTTCACCTCCTCTATTAAATGAGTATATACACCGCAGGTGCAAAAAATCCACATCCACCCCAATAGGGAAAGGTTTATATGTATTTTCCCAGTGCAAAACAACTTAAATATGTTAAATAGATGTACACTTAATATCCACTTCCTGGTCAGAGTTTATATAAATCTAAAAGAAATTGACTATAAATAATCAAGTGGAAGAAAAAATTAGTATACATCAATATAAAACTATATATAGTCACTCCCTCATAGCTTATACAAATACAGAATAAACAGTATTAAATAGGTATAAAAAGAACATATATATAGCGATCAGGACATATATATAGCGATCAGGACATATATATGGCGATCAGCTAAAAATGTGTTACATACACTCAAATGGACACCTTATAATATCCCTATATAAGATAAGCGTATATTTATATACAGACTTCCACTAATCACATGCGGTCATATTATAAACTGTCCTAAATATCCAGTAAGGACTATCCCATGACAAGGGCCTATCGCAGTAATCCGCTGCAATACTGGCAATGTATTCAGGTCAGAAGCCCCAATACACCGCGACCGACGGTTCAAATCAACTTTATCAGGAGATTTCTTTTAACAGATTTTTGCCTTCGATTTTACGAGTAATGTAATATATAGAGATATTGCATAAATAAAAATAGCAAAAAATTGACACACGTATATATACACACACACACACACACACACACACACACGTAGTATTCAACCCCCTGCAGATTTAGCAGGTTTACACATTCGGAATAACTTGGCATTGTGACATTTGGACTGTAGATCAGCCTGGAAGTGTGAAATGCAGCAAAAGAGAATGTTATTTCTTTTTTTTTTTAAATTGTGAAAAGTTTATTCAGAGGGTCATTTATTATTCAACCCCTCAAACCACCAGAATTCTGTTTGGTTCCCCTAAAGTATTAAGAAGTATTTCAGGCACAAAGAACAATGAGCTTCACATGTTTGGATTAATTATCTCTTTTTCCAGCCTTTTCTGACTAATTAAGACCCTCCCCAAACTTGTGAACAGCACTCATACTTGGTCAACATGGGAAAGACAAAGGAGCATTCCAAGGCCATCAGAGACAAGATCGTGGAGGGTCACAAGGCCGGCAAGGGGTACAAAACCCTTTCCAAGGAGTTGGGCCTACCTGTCTCCACTGTTGGGAGCATCATCCGGAAGTGGAAGGCTTATGGAACTACTGTTAGCCTTCCACGGCCTGGACAGCCTTTGAAAGTGTCCACCCGTGCCGAGGCCAGGCTTGTCCGAAGAGTCAAGGCTAACCCAAGGAAGGAGCTCCGGGAAGATCTCATGGCAGTGGGGACATTGGTTTCAGTCAATACCATAAGTAACGTACTCCACCGCAATGGTCTCCGTTCCAGACGAGCCCGTAAAGTACCTTTTACTTTCAAAGCGTCATGTCAAGGCTCGTCTACAGTTTGCTCATGATCACTTGGAGGACTCTGAGACAGACTGGTTCAAGGTTCTCTGTTCTGATGAGACCAAGATCGAGATCTTTGGTGCCAACCACACACATGACGTTTGGAGACTGGATGGCACTGCATACGACCCCAAGAATACCATCCCAACAGTCAAGCATGGTGGTGGCAGCATCATGCTGTGGGGCTGTTTCTCAGCCAAGGGGCCTGGCCATCTGGTCCGCATCCATGGGAAGATGAATAGCACGGCCTACCTGGAGATTTTGGCCAAGAACCTCCGCTCCTCCATCAAGGATCTTAAGATGGGTCGTCATTTCATCTTCCAACAAGCCAACGACCCAAAGCACACAGCCAAGAAAACCAAGGCCTGGTTCAAGAGGGAAAAAAATCAAGGTGTTGCAGTGGCCTAGTCAGTCTCCTGACCGTAACCCAATTGAAAACTTGTGGAAGGAGCTCAAGATTAAAGTCCACATGAGGCACCCAAAGAACCTAGATAACTTGGAGAAGATCTGCATGGAGGAGTGGGCCAAGATAACTCCAGAGACCTGTGCCGGCCTGATCAGGTCTTATAAAAGACGATTATTAGCTGTAAGTGCAAACAAGGGTTATTCTACAAAATATTAAACCTAGGGGTTGAATAATAATTGACCCACACTTATGTTGCTCAGTTAAATTTTAATAAATTTTCAACATAACTTGTTGGTTTGTAAGACTTATGCATCTGTTAATAAATCCTGCTCTTGTTTGAAGTTTGCAGGCTCTAACTTATTTGCATCTTATCAAACCTGCTAAATCTGCAGGGGGTTGAAGACTACTTGTAGGCACTGTATATAAATATACATCTATATATACACACACACACACACACACACACACAGAATTTGTGTTTCTCATGGAGTTCGGCATGACCTACGTCCTCTCCTTCCATCCCATCATTAGACCCTTCGGCGTTCCCTACAAGACTGGTGACCTTTTTGCTTTTCCCTTGGAGCTGGTGATGGGTGACCTGGCCTCATTTATTCTACCTCATGGAAGTTGAAAGTCCCTTTATTATCCAATAAGCTACAATCCAAATATTCTTCATCCCTGTAGGGTGTAATCATGGTGTGGAGTTTCTCTATTTCAGACTGGACTCCAGAAGACCCAGTGAAGAGATGTGCGGTGCAGGTCTCCGGTGCTCTGGAGGTCATACACAGTAATGGGCTGGATCATCTGGACATCAAACCACAAAATATCTGGGTGTTTGATATGGTGGCAATCCTGATCAAAGTTACAGACTTTGGCTTTTCATGCAGCAAGGGGTCAAAGATGAAATTTAGGCTTTGCACCAGGTCATACATGGCTCCAGAGATGAGACAAGTCACCGACAAGGACACTTTGCTGGTAGACCACTCCCTGGATGTATGGGCATTAGGGATGGTTCTCTACCACTTCCTCACAGGAGACTTTCCATGGCCGTCTGCAGATTCCACAGACAATGGTTACTGTAGTTTTGTTGAATGGTAAAAAAGGTTTCAGTGTCGGCCACAGACGCCATGGAGCAGATTTCCACCCGGAGCACTAAGATGTTCAGTGACTTTCAGTCAGACTGTAATAAGACATAAAATCCAGTGATGTATTCACCTTCTTGGCACTTTCCTGAACTTGTTTATAACATCTTCTCAGTATATATTAGTCTTATTGTGTTACAGAAGCACAGCGCATATTAATGATTAGCTGTAAATGGAGCCTCCCGAGATGGAAGACCGGCTGTGACAAAGGACTGTCAGGCTGAAACGTGCATCTGTCGGAGCAACTTCCCCTCCGCTCTACCAGGACCTGCTCCTTACAGGGGGATCAGTCACCTCCTTTTTCAATAATTTGTTACTTGGATTTTAAGTTGCATCAATTAATCTTTTCAATTTCCCCTTGGAGCTGGATTTTTCCTTTTTGTGACGCCCCTGAACTAGTCAGGGTGTCACAGGGAACTGCACCCTTTATCTGCTGGTGCAGGACTCAACCCTCATGGTTCTGGGATCCTAACTTTTGGTATTGCTCCATCAGCATGCAAATCCTAGTCACACCTCACCACACCCTGTCAGACACACCAGTGGGTGGTGTACCTGGAAAAGGGCCATTCGCCTAGCAGTCAGGCAGACTGGTGGGAGGTAGGACGTGAGAGGAAGTGGAGAGCAAAGCTTACGTAGAACAGCAGTAGCTCCCAAAGAGTGAGGAGCTGAGAGTTGGAGCTCCCTGGGGACTTTTGGTTAGGTCGCGTACGGTGGGCTGGACCAAATGAGTTGGAGACCCGGTCGCAGGGTATTGGAGAAAGGTGCCAGGCTTAGTTTTGGGGAACGGGGAGCACCAGAGTACCTAGTAACCGAACCGGACCAAGCACTGCGGGGTACTGGACCCTAGATCAGGGAGTAGCTTCACACAATCTGATAAAGAAATTATCCTCCACGGGTAATTCTGAACTTTCCCCAAGTGCTCAGAGATCGATGGCACCAACCCAACGAGGGTAAGAGGGCTTTCCAGCTTATGCGGCCCACTGAGATCCCAAGTGTCAGCCATTGAGAGCACAGCTCCACTAATTAACAGTGGTGAGCGGGACCCAGACAGCTTCAAGCAGAGGGGTCACAATGGACACTAAAATACAGTGCATGGAGGCAAGGTACAGACCATCAGCAATACCAAAGGGAGTTGACTGCCGGACGAGCTCCCCTGAAGTGGCTGCAGCACCCAGAGACTTGGTTTACCTTTGCGTCAGTCTGCTTTGCGTTCACATCACTACCAACACTGCCCGAGTGAGTACGCTGTCCTCCCCTGCTTCAAATCTGCACCACTCTCCCCACCACCTCCATCATCCAGAGTCCTGGGGCGTCCCCTAGCCGTGGAGGGAATGCCATCTGGCTGCCCCACTCCATCTCCCCTGGGTACGCCCATTGGCAGCAGTGGTACTCCCTTTACCACGAACCACGGGTGGCGTCAAACACTTATCCCCTTTAAATACCCCCTTTTCATTTGAAGTGGCAGTGAGCCACCGGGACCAGAGACCCTCGAGCCACAGCAACCCCGGTTCCGAGCGGTTTGACCACTGCAGGGGCGACACATTTTCATCAAGTTATGCCCCACACAAGGAGTCTATCCGAGCTTCTACTGAGTGATACCGCATCAGGTGAGCGGGATATTTTTGCCCCTTTGTTTCGCAAGTGAATCTCAATTTTTAAAGGTCATAAGACTGGTCAGATCATTAATCTATGGTATCTGTAGGAGGGGTTCAGCATGGCGAGTGACCAACATGGCTGATCATCATCTCACAGGGATACCATAGTGTAGGCTGGGCTGTAACTGAGTGTTTTACTATGTAATTGTGAGTTTGATTGCATAATTTAGTATATACTTTTGATATTTATTACATGTGCTAGCATTATATTGTGTATTAAGCGTAGTCTTGTCAGCTATTTTATTATTATAAAAACAGTCTTGAGTCTGCGCGTGTTTGGGATACACCTGGTAGATAGGACAAAGCAGTAATAGAGAATATATACCTCTGAATATATACAGTATATCTGGTGCAGGAATAGCCGGCCCTCTTACACCAGCAGCACGGTGTCCCCCCGTACAATAGAAGGCTCCTTATAACCCTTGTACAATGGGGAGCTCAGGCCCAGACTAGAATGTGTTTTCTGTGATTTTGGGAGGAGTGAAATATGGAGAGGATTGTGGACAGGAGACATTTTATACCCGGCGAAGTGTTCTACCGGGCACCTCGGCCTGGAAGATCCAGCAATGCAACCACATAGGACCAGAACACATAGAAAATCAGACCCTGAGAATCCAAGGGTAGTAACATTTATTCTGTTTGCTTTGTAAGCGGCGTTTGTGGTGATCTCCACAGTCATTGCTCTCCAGGGACGAGGGAAAAACCCAACAAGGCTCCTGGAAGAGAGTATGGATTTATCCACCTCATTCTCCCCAATAGCTCCCAGGAGCCCCAAATCTGCAGATGCTGTGGTCTGCTGGAGCAAGTGTGACGCCCCTGGACTATCGGGTCGTCACCAGGTACTGCATGGTTCTGGGTCCCTATCTTATGGTGTTGCTATTGGGGGCAAGTCAAATCCTGGATACACCCTGCACCACACCCACCAGTGGACGGCTTGAGTGGAATAGAGTTGCCCACCTTGGGGGATGGGGGGGGAGCAAGTGGAGGGGATGCGAGTTGTCAGTCTGACAGTGAGTGGAGAGTTGGGAAGTAGCCCTCGAGCTGTAAGGAGCTCAGGAGGAGGTCGGGAATGGTGGCTACCAAGAAAAGCTGTTTAGGTTGCAGACGGTGGTCTGGACCTAGAGGAATTGGAACCCCAGTCGCAGGGGATTGCGGCTAGGTGCCTGGACCTGTCAAGGAGGACTGTCAGCAGCCTGGCACTGTCACCGGTCCGGGACCCAAGGCACGGCAGGGAACACTGACCCTAGGTCGGGGAGAAGCTTCAGGCAACCCGACAATTCACCTGAGAACGGAGCCTTTATGATTTGTTCCCACCCGCTCCAGAATCTGAGCACTAGCGCAACAAGGGGGATAGGGCCTTCCAACCACAACGGTCCATAAAATCCCAAGCATGAGGCCTGAGAGCAGGCTCCCACACTTAGACATAGTGGGGAGCGGGGCCCGGCAAGTTTCAGACTACTGGGCCACCACGTTGAAGTTAAAAACTTAGTGCCAGGAGGAAGGTCACGGATCACCAGGCAACACCATAAGGGACAGGACCCAGACGAGCTCCCCTCAAGCGGCAGCGATACCCCGCGATTTGGTTTACCCGGGTGTCAGCATCTGCTTATTGACCGAGTACCTGAGTGACCCCTGCATCCCACCAAGTCCCGGGGCCTACCCCTACCCGTGGAGGGCCACAACACCTTGCTGCCCCATTCCATGACCCCAGGTACTCCCAATTACCGTACACCACGGGTGGGGCCACAAACTTTCCCCTGTAAAAACCCCCTTCATTCGAGTGTAGCCCCTAGCCCCTGGGTCCGGAGACCCTCAAGCCACGAATAATCACCCCAGGATCTGAGCAGTTCTGACCGCTGCAGGGGCGGCACACAAGCATGGAGCCATGATGGTTTGTCTATACACAATTAGTAGAAAAAAAAAACCCGCCACCCACACCCAACCCACACACCCACCACAAATTCCCTACTACAACTTTCTACGGTCAATGCTGTGTACAGACGAGAGGTGGAGGAAGAGCAAGGTGACATTGCTAGAGAAGCAGATCTCCATGCTGGAGTCACCACTGCTGGCGATGGAAGCCATTGTGAGGATATTGAGAAACAGCCGACTCCGGTTACTGCTGAGGTCAAAGGTAAGAAGACGACAATTCATGAGATGAATGTGGAACTTGCTGCTCGTTCTAAACTGATATCTAGGAGGCAGAAGAGCAATCATGGCTCCAGCCTTATTGTCTGAGAAACCAAGGCCGGATTCTGGAGCCATGTGTCCATGTTCAAGGCAAATAGAGGGAGAAATGGAAAAAGTGATGGATCTAAGATTTTGATATTTGATCCCATTAACAAATGTAAAGACAAATGTGATTTCTACAAGTGAGAAAGAATGGAAAAGGGAAATTATGAGAAGTAAATCATTACTATTGGAACAATTTATAAGCTCTAAAGAGAATGAGCCATGTACTTTTATAAAGACCCAGAATCCAGCATGGCGCGTGATCGATGCTGCCTGGAATGGTTTAGGTCACATTGCCGGGAACTGCAAATGATCAGGGACTAAAATGGAGAAGAACCCTGGATCTGTGCAATGTTTCTAGTGTCATGTGTCAGACATATTGCCAGGAATTGTAAGTCCAGCGATATTGTGAAGAGGAGTAGAAATGTAAAGGAGCAGGATAGCCATGGGGGGAGAACATGTGCAGAAAGGTCCAGGAGGCAATGTGACACCGGAGGAGGGAAATCACAGGATCAGCAACCGTGTGTAGCCTGGAATTATAGGAGCCGGTAGAATTTATTATATCTATACAGGGTTGTGCGTCTACAGATCTATTAGTTTCTAGGATAATATATTTTGTTCAGCAGCTTTTGCTCTTTTGGTAACGGAAATAATGGTTATATCTGTGAGGGTTAGACAGGGGAAGAGCCGTGTAATCTTAGTCATGTGAGTAATTTACATGTGAACACGGCCTAAAGGGGGCTTTACACGCTATGATATCGTTAATGTTTTATTGTCGGGGTCATGTTAGTGACGCACATCCGGCATCATTAACGGTATCGCAGCGTGTGATACTTACCAGCGAAATCAAAAAAAGAAAAAAAGAAAAAAAAAAAAAAAAAGTGAAAATTGTTCACCATGGAGAGGTCGTCCCAAAACCAAAAATCGGTAATGGTTGATTATCGATGTGGTTCGTCGCTCCTGCGGCAGCATACATCGCTGTGTGTGACACCGCAGGAGCAAGGAACATCTTACCTGCCGCAATGCGGATTTCAGAAGGTGGCCGGGATGTTACGTCCCGCTCATCTCCGCCCCTCCGCATTGATTGACCGGCCGCTTAGTGACGTCGCTGTGATGCCGAACGTACGACGACCAGGTAAATGCGTGCGACGCTGCCATAGCGATAACATTCGCTGCGGCAGCGATCACACGATATCGCATCCACGACGGGGGCAGGTGCTTACACGCTTGATATTGCTAGCAATTGCTAACCATGTCGTAGCATGTAAAGCCCGCTTTAGTCTGTTGCGTGTTTTCTGCATTTTTCAGGCCTCCTGTTAAGTGAATGATCTTGTTCTCTTGTTATAGCTCCAGTCTTTCTATAGTGTTACAGGAGTAACCAGATCACATAAGGATGAGCGGCAGAACAGGGAATGTAGATGGCTTTGTCTCTAAGTTAAGTAGATGTGAGGGTCAGATCTTTTGTATTAGGAAAGATGGTAGAAGTTATAAATTAGGAAACTGTTCTTCTGTATATTCAGTGTGAATAGAGTAGGTTTATGTGAGCTAATACAGGCATAGGGGCATGAATAGATAACGAGCGTGTGGTGAAGTGACATCCTTTGTGCCTAGGCCTTGGAGTTTGGACGGATAACTGTTGAAAACTTTATGCAGGAGGAGACAAAAAAAATTTTTTTTATTTACAGCAACGCGGCACTGCCATGGGGGCGGCCTGTGCTCCAGCATACGCCAACCTCTTCCTCGGCATGTGGGAGAGGTTGTTGTTTGGCGACGGGGGCATTAGTGCCAGCTCCCATGTGCAGTGCTGGCTTCGGTACATCGATGATGTGTTGTTTTTTTGGCAGGGCACAGTGGAGCAGCTTGACGATTTTATGGGTCAACTCAATGATAATGACTTGAATATCAAGTTGACGTACAAACATAGCAGCAGGTGCATTGACTTTCTGGATATTAACATTGAGGTGGATTCATCCTCCTGTATCCAGACCAGCATGTATCGTAAATCCACCTCGGTCAATGCCCTGCTGCACGCATCCTTGGCTCATACTGCCGCTACTATACGTGCCATCCCGACTGGCCAATTCTTGAGGGGGAGGCGGATTTGTTCTACAGACCAGTCCTTCGAAAAACAGGCCGTTGATCTCAAACGCAGTTTCCAGGATCGCGGATATAGTAACAGCTGCATTAAGCGGGGATACTTGCGTGCGAAAAAAAACTTCTCGCACGGGACTGCTGCATTACAATAATAAACAGTCAATGACCAATCTTCCCATCCGTTTCATAGGAACATTTAATAACCAATGGCAGACGATGAGGGACATCCTCAGTAGACACTGGCCTGTTCTACGCACAGATCCCATCCTTGCAGATATTCTTCCTTCAGGCCCCCTTATGACTGCTCGACGCTCCAAAAATCTCCGCGACATCCTGGTAAGGAGCCATTATGTACCTCCTTTGTCCAATCCTTTTGGTTCCCGTGGTCCGACACATGGATGCTTTTCTTGTGGAAAATGCGTTGCATGTCCAAATATCCTCCGTGCCACGACTTTTTCTTCATCTGATGGAACACGGACTTTGGACATACGGCATTATATCACGTGCACGACTACACACGTGATTTATTATGCCACCTGTCCGTGCTCTCTGGTATACATAGGGCTCACGTCCCGTGAGCTGCGTGTACGTACCAGGGAGCACGTTCGGGACATTTGTGCTGCCTCTGGGGTCACTGACGTGGGCCTCCTGAAGACATTACCGCGGCACTTCGGGAGTTTCCATGGATGCGACCCTTCAGGACTTAAAATTAGAGGCATTGACGTTGTTCGTGGGGGATCCCGTGGGGGTGATCTCAAGAAAAGGCTAGCTCAAGTTAAAGCTCGCTGGATCACCACTCTCGGGACCCTCACACCTCATGGTCTAAATGAGAACATCAGCTTTGCCTCTTTTCTATAGGGGTATTGATTCCATGCATATCCTTTTTCTCGCTCTTTTTATATCATCTGGTTTTTTATATATGTGTTTTTACTGTTTTTAATTTTTGTTTAATGTCTCTACCCCTAATCAATGGGGTCCATCTGGCATGTTCCTTGTTTGCTTGCCTACTGGATTTCTCATATTGTGTTATTTATCCTTATATCTAGTACCATCCGATTTGCTCTGATTTTCTATTTGGCCTCCTGGACGTGGTCCTTTTCCATGGCAACATTGGCAACATTGAGTCATCCTAACAATCAAGATCCTTGGCCACGAAAATGATGAACACCTATTCAATGGACTATTACTTGAATTGAATTTTTTTTTTTTTCTTGATATTGCTATACGTTTGTCACATTGTGTTGTTATTCAAATGACCTTGTGGGTGTGGGGCCGTATATAATCGTGTTGAGTGAGCATTCTTGACACTATGTGGGGATATTAGTGGTTAAATGTGCCATCTCTTTAGCCCGTGTTGGAGTACATCATAGGGATTCCCTCCTTCTTCCTGACTTGAGAATAGTCTTAATTCTCAACATGCCCTGTTGGTGTGGTGTCCCTTGTCCCTCTCTGACTCACTGTGAGCGCCTTCACTTTACCCTCTGGTTGCGCGTACCAGGGGTGATGTGTTTGCGTCCGATTGTGTGTCACGGCGGGAGGTGGGACTGGCCGACTGATACAGGATGTTGTCCCACTTTGCCTCTCCCCTCTATATACATGGCCTGTAGTTTATAGACTCTCTTGCGAATATTCTATAGACATTTATTAACATCTCCATGATGCCGGTATTTGTCATTCCATGCTCGGCCATTTATTATGTATTAGATCTAAATACTATATACTCTATGTCCCAGCTATAGCTATGGAGCTTGCCTGTTTTTTGCACACACCCCTATAAGTGACCCACCTCCAATAACCAATAGGTTGGACTCACGCAGCGTGTGTCATTACATGACGCGCTGCTGTGGGCGGGGTCTCCGGGAGCGTCTCCGTACGTGGCGTCCTGTACTCCTGTCAGCCTATGGCCGGGTCGGAGCGCGCGGTCGCCATGGTTACACGTCCGTGGTGTCACGCGCTCGCCCCTGGTCTGGCGAGGGGGAGGGACGTCTCGTGTGTTTAGACTTCCTGGACTCCCGTGCACGGCACTGCTTATATATTTTAGTGATCTTTATTATTTAAACGGATATGGAGATAGTCTCCTTGTAATAAAGTCTGTTGTAGGTGTTCTTAATGGGCCGATTAATGTTGATTCTCCTCACTTTAAGCCATGTGTTAGTGCCATGTGATTGACAAGCGTCCATAGTGGGCCATGAGCCTATCAGAATCATGGATGGGTTTTTTCACCAGCCCTCCCATTCACTTCCTGTTTTGGGAGCTAACACCTGATGGTAATAGAAACTCTCCAGTAGGCTACTTATCCCCAGCAGGTTCACAATGCCAGTAGGGTCTCCTCCTTGAAGAAGCAACAACACCTCGCGAAACGCGCGTTGGTGGCGATCCCATCCTCCTCTTTGGGTATGTGCACCATGTGATTCTATACCTGTGACTTCCATGGCTGGTTTCTTGTTGGCATTTGGTTTACTGTGATTTTTTTTTTCTTTGACATTGGACATGTTCTATTGATATGCACTTGCACTTTAGACTGTGTGATAAATTGTCTGCCAGAGAACTATTGGCCTGTGGTTGGAAACTGTTGATAGGGGTTTTTTACATACCTGGGTGGGGTTGGGCTCTACCAGTATATACACTGCAATTGTCAGTTAAATAGAGTATTGATATTTTCCACCTTCCCCAGTGAGTTTGATTATCTGTTAGTATACCTTTACCTTCCCTCATGCTACGACTAGAGGATTGTTAATACATCCAGCACCTCTCCTCCCACGGCTAAGTGTTTCCCCCATTGTTTTAAACCGCATGCCTCTCCCACGACTAGTAGAGAGTGTGAACAATAGATACTATTATTATATCACATCTATTTTTGATAGTTTAACAGAATAGCCTTATATGTTCACCTCTCCCACGGCTATTGATAACAACTGTATTGTATATTTTCATCACAGTGTTTGCCCCCCTTGATTCAGTGGTAGTTTTTAACTTCCTTTATATTGCTGTTTTGCGTTTGTCTCTTTTGATAATAAACTTCTATTTGCATATACACTCGACTATTCTCCTTTTTGCAAAAAAAAAAATAAAAAATATATAAAAACATTTAAAAAACACCAAAAAAAACAACAACAAAACTTAAAATCCACTGTTTTTATCTAGGGACAGTACAGGTTAGCAGGCTGGATAAAGAATACCAAAACTATGGACTAGGGACAGACTAAGGAACATTACATCTATTGTGGGGGCCAAGGTATAATAACCCTTCCTGAGGAGCCCACTAACTTATCAGGGGGAGGTGACCCTGGAGGAACAGCTACACCCACATATCTGCTATAGAAGGGGAGAGTTTGGGGCAGCAGAGGAGCATAGAACAAAACATTGTTCCATCCGCAACAAAAAGGAAAACTGCTCTCCTGGTGCAGATAGGACAGACACTGCTGTGATAATCCAGAAAATAGCTTGTGGGTTCAGCAATGAACGGAAAACATCTCCTGTCAGATTTCAGCCATGAGGAGGAACCGTGGAAAACTATGTTGGGGACTCATGACAACAACAACCAGCAAGAAACATGATACAACACTATAAATACTCGTGTCATGGTGGGAGGGCTTGTCCTTTTACAGCCCCGCCGCACCCATCCCATAACGGTAAAGCCAGAGTTCAGTGTTCGGACGCAAGTTCGCGTTCTTAGAACCCAACTCCATCTTTACAAAATGTTCGGGTGAGGCTTTTTATCCTCAACATTGGAAGGAGGGGGGGGGGGGGGGTTGCCCATCACTAGCCATCAGCTCAAAAAAGGCTCCTCGGACAGACTTTGCTCTAGCCACTTTGTGTAGCAGGTTCCAGTTGAACCCCGGCCTTCACCCTTTAACCCCTATACAGGGATCTGGACTTACTACGGGGCCTCCCAGGTTGCGTCCACAAAGTAGTTGCTGGCCGGAGGAGCGAGCCTGAGGCAAGGATAGTCACAACTAAACAGGGTCTATATCTGAAGGGACAAAACCAGACAAATATAGAAGACAAACATCAGACAGTTACTTCAGTGTTTGACAGTGTTCATTGTATCTGACACAGATCAGCCATAAATTCAGGTGATTTACAGAAACCGATGGGACAAAATACAAGTGAAGATCAGGATAAATAGAAATGACTGGTCCCCATCAGCACTCAATACCCGGCAACTTCCAGCAGTATCCTGGGAGTTTAAGTAAGGTGTGGTACTGCGCTATTGGCCACTGAAGGAAGCCATTTACTCCTTATGAGCTGCTAGACTGCAAACCAAAACCACAATTCAGATGTAAGAGGTAGTAATCAATCCAAAAAACCACCTAATTCAACTCCTCTTATAAAAATATATTTTATTTAATTTTACTAAAACCAGATACTTGGAAAATACTCTCTTTCTAATCTAAAAACACACATACAGGACAACCTTGAAAACTAACGTATGAATCATGTTGTTCTAATTGTGGTTCTGTCCTGCACTATATGTTATCACTTCTGGTGATGGTCATGTGGCGCCCCTGACCTGGTCAGGCACCACTGAGTACTGCACCCATGCTGGGGACAGTACAAAACAGGTAATCCAGAAGGCTGACCGAGGTGTGACTACACAGGCGCATAGTGATCAGGTCTCACACATGTACCTTTGGGAGGACCCCTGGGGATCCCAGGAGGGGGCGAGGCCTCCATCTCCACTCAAGGGGTGTGGTAGAGAGCCTGGTTGCTAGGTGATGTAGGCAAGAACAGAGGAGGAGGGAACAGTGAGCCAGGCAGTTGAGTGGTGAAGTTCAGGGAAAGCAGAAGCAGACCCTGCAGCTCTACACAATTCTGACAGCGTACGCGCAGTGACTACTGACGGGGGAGAACGGTCACCTAGTGGTGCCGTCTGAAATCCACACAAGGCTAAAGAGAGAGCAACGGAGTGGAGAGTAGACTGCTAGGGAGGTACCAGGCCCGAAGGGGTAACAGGTCCCAGTGCAGAGATAGATCCAGCTTTCTTCTGCCAAACCTGCATGAGGGGGCACTTTACACCCCCAAGACAACACCACAGAGTCCGCAGCCACGTAGCAAAGTGAGGGCCCATAGTTCACAGGAGGCAAGCAGCCGGAGTGACCTGGTCCAGGCTACAAGCAAACGGGCCGAAACGAGGGGAGCAGTAACTTCCCTGGGTGACCCCCATAGGGACTGCAAGTCAGGGTTACCACAAACAACAGAAGGGCTAAGGAAGGCGAGTCAGTAGCCACCCTCACAAGTCAGCCTGAAGGACACCTGGTTCCAGCCTGGTTCATCCCAGCTACGCCCGGGTTACTCACCCTGCCATCAACAGTGAGTAAAACCCCTGAAAGACATTCTGCTTGTGTTGCGTTATTCTGCGCCTTGTGGTTCCACACACTTACACAGGGCCCTGGGGCTTGCCTCACTCTCAGGAGGCTATTACAACTGACTGCACCCACCATCAGCCCCAGGCCTCCCTTAATCTGCAGTGGCGGTCTCCACTGACCGCAATTCTGAGAGTGGCGTCACGACAATCCTAAAAGAAGGTTTCCTACCAGTGACCAGACTGTTCCATCCACGTGGAGTCCCTGAAGGTAATGCACCGACACAACACGTGTGGGGCTACACAGTCACCCCCGCCTAAGCTACTGGGAGTGTGAGGGTGAGCTTATTATAGGAATAGAGGTCGAGGACCCCGGGAGAATGAACAGAGGGTTTAACTAGGATATGAGCGATTCAGTATCACCTGGATATCCATCTGAGAAACCTCTGAACCCTGTTCTCCCTCACAAACTATTTGTCCTTAGCTGACTCTTGGCGTAGGTTGAACACTGGTCTGGTACATGCACAACTGTCCTTGTCCTGCATGTGTGTTTTTAGATTAGAAAGAGTATTTTCCAAGTATCTGGTTTTAGTAAAATTAAATAAAATCTATTTTTATAAGAGGAGTTGAATTAGGTGGTTTTTTAGACTGCAAACCACCATTATCCTGGCTGGGTAGCACCACAGGTCCCAGCCACACCAGTGACCTGGCTGGACAGCATCTGTACATCCCAGGGGCTGTGAAATCTCCATCACCGGGGCCACCATGAAGTGTGTGCGGTTCAGATAAGACCTGTTCATAGGCCTTGTGGTTTCCGCTCATGGAAGGTTGGGTAAATGGAGAAAAGTGGCAGATCTGGGAATATTCCTCAGTCTATGGTCTCTGTGGAATAGGGGTTGAAGTAATTTCTTAATTAAAATGTGTTCTTAAAAGTAATCTAATCACTGCACCTTCTGGACCATGGCAGATCCTCCTCATATAGGACATATGTAGGAAGCCCATTGACCACAAAATAAATCTGCTGGTGTCTAGTGACTGAGGAGGAGACCTGAGAATCATTCACAAGAGACCGGATAAAAGCCCCAGAAGAAGAAACTACTGAGATCATGGAAAGACGCTCCCACATGTGAGGAGAAATCCAGAATATTCCAGAACTTTCCTGATCAGTTTGATGCAATGTGAGAATAATCAATGGTTTAGAATATGGCGCCTGTAACCCTTTACTTTAAAGGAATAACGTTTGGAACTCCATTCTATGTCTGAACTGGGTGCAAAAAACCTAAAAAACATCACTATGGGGAGATAAGGTATGCACACCAGTGACTATGGAAGGGGAATACATGGAATAGCAGAAACTGCTGTGTGAATACTGACATGAAAAATTCAATAGCTATTTGTAAGAATGAAATGTGAAAAATGGAACCTGCATTACTGCCATGAATATATGAATAAAGAGAAATTTAGCTACTGAATTGATCAATGCAATAGAGCCCCAACACTACGCCAAAGTATTTCTCTACGTTGGGGTCCCTAGCTTGTGTGTGTCCTCTCATGCAGTTAAAAAACTTACCGTGTATGGGAGGCTGAGACCCAGGCTATATATGCGTATAATGTGGATTGGCAATAGGTGTGTATGGGGAGGGTTCACAAACGAAAAACTACTAACATTAAGGAATAACGTTTGGAACTCCATTCTATGTCTGAACTGGGTGCAAAAAACCTAAAAAACATCACTATGGGGAGATAAGGTATGCACACCAGTGACTATGGAAGGGGAATACATGTTTTGTATTTAGTGATGTTTTTTAGGTTTTTTGCACCCAGTTCAGACATAGAATGGAGTTCCAAACGTTATTCCTTAATGTTAGTAGTTTTAAGTTTGTGAACCCTTCCCATACACACCTATTGCCAATCCACATCGTATATATAGCCTGGGTCTCAGCCTCCCATACACGGTAAGTTTTTTAACTGCATGAGAGGACACACACAAGCTAGGGACCCCAACGTAGAGAAATACTTTGGCGTAGTGTTGGGGCTCTATTGCATTGATCAATTCAGTAGCTAAATTTCTCTTTATTCATATATTCATGGCAGTAATGCAGGTTCCATTTTTCACATTTCATTCTTACAAATAGCTATTGAATTTTTCATGTCAGTATTCACACAGCAGTTTCTGCTATTCCATGTATTCCCCTTCCATAGTCACTGGTGTGCATACCTCATCTCCCCATTGCAACCCTTTACTGACACGAGCGGGAGCAATGTATTGTGGAGGCTGATCACATGACCGCGAGAGACAGATCCAGACAAGGCTTCTCCGGGGACTTTCCTTGTAGTGGATTCTGCAGTGTCCAGCATTGTCCTTTGTGGTTGTTATTAGCAGGATACTGTGGAGCGCGGTGTATCGGTATGGGAATAGCACCACCATTATTCCGTGAAGTGCCACAACTCGTGCGAGTAACGGATAGTGCGGAGAATATTCACTCATCACTACAGACAACATCTGACGTAAATAGTGACTAGAAAATGTGACCTCAAAATCAAGATGTCCCCTCCATGGAGAAATCACTGTCCAGCATGGGAAAGATGGGGCGACTATACATCTACCAAAGCATCAACTATCATCACTATCAGCTTCAACATGGCGGATCCAATAAAGACCAATAAGTAATGAAGCCTCAAATAGAGATGGTTACTCCGGACAGGGACCGGCCGATCCAACATCTCTCCTGGATCAGGAGCAGCTGCAATTCACTGGATCATTTATATCCAGAGAACATGTGACTGCCGATGCCGAGAAAGGACGACTCGTCATAAATCAGTAACTTCTCCTCATGGGTATAAATACACACAATCCTGTCTGGATGCAGCTATACTACAAGTGTTTCTATAGGGAAGGTTTGAATCCAGGTTTGTTTGTGTTTTTCCCTATAGAGTGAGGATGGTGAGAAGGGTCATGTTATGGCCACAAATCAGTGTGTAGGGACCAGAGAAGTGATTGTCAGATATTGGGAATGTGATGGATGCGCAGGATAGGAAAACTGCAGCGATTTAACAGTTGTAGGGAAACAATTAAAAAGGATATTTGCAATATATAAAAACAAAAAAACAAAAACCCAACACATTGCTTTTTGGCCCTGCTGCAGTAAAGCTACAGTAACTGAATCTGCCATTAGATGGTGCCATGGTCACATCAGAATAAGGAGGACGTTCAAGGAAAAGGAATAGAACAAATCACAGCCTTAAATTATGCAGAAGACCAGAAACACCCTGAATGTCATTAGTGACGGGCGAGTGTAATCATCACTATTCCCACGAATGTCGTGGTATTCGGCCTCTTCATTATATTGTGAGTTGTGTACTCGCCTCGCTATATTCGGAGGGCCCGCCCAGCCATTTTGGCACCTGATTTGCAGCCAGTAAACATGCTGGGCTTATTAATCACAGTAATGTTGCAGCCATCTTTGTTGTGGCATTACTGTGATTGGCTGTGCAGCGTAATGGGGTCTATAAAATCCCTTCCGCCATTTTACACACATTGCATCCAGAGCCAGCGTTGTATCAGTGTAGGGACAGAGCGAGCAGCTGCTGGGGAGAGTGGAGGCCTCTAACACAAGCCCCTTTTCAGGGCTACCTGCAGTGTACAAGTCAGTAGTGTAGGGAGGGACAGAGTTTAAAAAGGAGTGGGTCACTACCTGCATACTACCAGAATAGCTCTTAAGAGCAGAAACCACTGAACAAGGTCACAGCAGGGAGGGAGAGATTGTGGATTAGGTAGGGAGAGGTTAAACTGTTCTTCCAGTCTCCATATAAGAACAGCTCTTGTCAGAGGCAGAGCTTTATCCAGCACAGTAGTGTCATTTTGTGCAGCCTCTTGTTTAAAGGGAAGATGTCACTTTTTTTCAAAAATTGAATATAAAGTATGTTCTGTTTAAATAAATTGTTAACTGAAAAAATAAAAAAATAAAATTATAAGTTTGATATTTTCCTCTTAAACACTAGGGGGAGCAGCTGCTAAAATCCGGCTGTAGAAGTAGCTCACAATAAAACTGTATTAACAGTGGGCAGAATCTGCTCGTGTGTGATGTCCCCTCCCCCTCCCAATCTGGGCTTTTCTAAAAAGGAAAAAGAGAATGAAGTTTAGGATCATGCTGAGCCATTTATTTTGGTGGCCGCAAACTGATCCTAATATGTCTAAAGTGTTACTAAGGCCAGCTGCATAGTGCTCCACTGTTTCCCTATGCCCCGCTCGCTGACAGTATCCCTACACCCCACTGTACCTCGCGCTCCCCCATATACTGTGCTGCCTGCCGGGGTCAGAGGTGACATGTGGTGAGGAGGGGGTGATCTGCAGCCTGAGCGACACTGCACTACAGATGTCATGCCGCATTCACCGCTCCCAGCCGCATGCACTCCTCAGACCTGCGCCCCCGGCAGCCTGTCCTGTCAGCCATAACAGCACAAGCAGCTGCGGCCCGAGGTGAGCACATGTGCGGGGGGGGTGGGTGAGGGGGGTGAGCGGCGTTTGAGTGAGTGGAGTGTTGGGGGGGTGGGGGTGTAAACCAGCAGAGTGGGAGCAGCCAGGATCAGTTACGATGCAATCACCGCTGCCCGGCACCACTACTAAAGCCATCCATCCCGGCGGGTGACAGTTACACCTCAAAAATATCTCCCGTATCCGTGCTTTCCTTAGCCAAGAATCAGCAAAAACATTAGTGCATGCCCTAATCATTTCCCGCCTCGTCAACTGCAACCTCCTGCTCTCTGGCCTCCCTTCCAACACTCTTGCACCCCTCCAATCTATCCTAAACTCTGCAGCCCGCTTAATCCACCTCTCCCCTCGCTATTCCCCAGCCTCGCCACTCTGCCAATCCCTTCACTGGCTTCCCATCACCCAACAACTACAGTTCAAAACATTAACCATGACATACAAAGCTATCCACAACCCCAGCATATCAGACTCTCCCCTACTGTGGAAAGCAGACCCTTCTCTTCCAAAAAGCCTACAACCTACAATAGCCCTCAGTCCAGTAGACCACTGCGCAACCAGCTCTGTCCTCACCAATTGTACCATCACCTATTTCCTGTAGACTAAGCCCTCGCGGGCAGGGTCCTCTCTCCTCCTATACCAGTCTGTTTTGTACTGGTAATGATTGTTGTACGTATACCCTCTTTCACTTGTAAAGCGCCCTGGAATAATTTATTATTATTACTTCTCATCTGGCCCCCACAATCCCCAAACATTATTGAGCATTTATGTTCGATTTTAGAGATTCAAGCTAGACATCAATTTCCGCCACCATCGTCGCTCAAAGAACTGGAGGGTGTATTCACTGCAGAATGTGATAAGAATCCTTTGGGAACAATTCACACCTTGGATAAATCCATACCTCGGAGAATTGAGGCTGTAGTCGCCGCAAAAGGTGGACCTACACTATATTAAACTAACTTTTGTTGAGGTTTCCATTATTTTGACATTTATTTATTTATTATGTCCCCTCCACAGAGAAATCACTGTCCAGCATGGGAAAGTTGGCGCCGACTATACATCTTCCAAACCAACAACATCACTATGAGCTTCAACATCGTGGATCCAATAAAGCCCAATAAGTAGCTGTGGCACCTCAGTGTCCGGGAGCCACCGTAGTGCTGCCCTCTTCACCAGGGGTGATGCTGTGCCTGGAGGAAAGGAGTGGGTTGCTCATTTTAACATTAACATTCAACACTTCCCTGTGATACTGGCCTGGAGGAGATGTTACAGACACAGAAGCAGACAGTGAAACACCTGAGAGCAGTGGTGGCAAGGAACAAGGAGGGTCACCGATAGACAGCTGTCTCACAAAGCTCTTCCAGGACTAGGTGCATTGGGCAGGACCCTGGGGTCCTAGACTTTGGGCGCTAAAGCCCCATCAGTGAAGCTCGGAGGGCAGTTGACTGCAAGTTCCCTGGCCCGAACTAAAACCCAAAAGGCAAAGTAGCAAGGTAGAGCCCGGAGCCACAGCCTAGCCAAGCGGTACCTGGACAGGCTTGTGCTGCCCGCCACAGGGTTAAAGACAATAAACCACATTAGAGGGTCACTGTGCGGCTCCAAGCCTCAGAGACTCCTACTTAGCGCAACAAGGAAGGCCTCCAACCCACCTGGCAAGGTGAATCCCCTCATTGCTTCCAGGCTGACCGGACTCGCATCATCTCCTGGAACAGACTCCCAGGCCTGTAACAACTGCCAAGTAAAAGGCAACTACAGCGCCTCTGTGTTGTCCAGTTATTATTGGCGTCCTCCGTCCTGCACCCCAACGTTAAAATCACAGACTACCACTCATCCTCCCTGGGGTCTAGCTCTGCCTGTGGAGAGCTGCAACACCCGAGCTGCGACACCATCAGCCCCATAGAGCAAACTCCTGCAGCGGCAGCTCATAACTGGCCGCACACCACAGGTGAAGTCACGAATAACTACTCCCATCATCTCCATTCCCATCTTTGGCACAGACGGGGGTCATGAAACCGGGCAAGGCTGCTGTGACATCACAAACAGACACCACCGGCCCGGTGATTAGTAACCCCAGAGACACCGTGGGCGCATCATAATGAAGCGGGGTGTTGGTTTCCATCCCCAGCAACTTTTCAAAAAGTTTGTGAACAGATGTAATGGAATGAATAGAGTGGCAACACAAAATGCAGGCAGAGGTGGTTTTTTAGAGAATCAGTACTTTCTACGAAGCAAAAACCAATGTCTAATAGGGCCCCACAAATTATCAATCTTTCCTCTCGTATCTTAAGTGCAGACTACGGATTGAGGAGTTTTGTACAATTAAAGACCTCAACCTGTTTGCCGGGAGATTAAAAATGGAAGAAGTTTTTTTTTTTTTATCAAGGAGGCTGAGAAAACTTGTACTAGTCTGGGTCTCTCAGGATCTGCTACCAGATGTACGCCTATTGTTCCACTTGGATGATGCTAATGCCAATGATGTGGGTGATGGTCCTTTTACATCCCTTAAAAATAGAAGCAGTAAGATGCCCCCTACCACTGAGGTAGATGTAGTAGACGTTTGTTAATATGGTATCCGATGACATCAAGGGTTTAAAACGAGGGACCGTGAAGCATAATCTCACAAAAACAGATGCAGAGCCTGCGCATGTTGGAAGGGGCCTAGAGTATCACAATTAAGCCCTCTGACAAGGGGGGGCAATGTTGTGATAATGGACTCCCCTTTATACAAGAAAATCTGTCTTGATTTGTTGAATGACAAAATCTGTTCTGCTATATTAGCATCTAATCCGATCCCAGGTTTCTAAGACAAGTTGAGAAAGTGTTGCTGGAGGAAGCATTAAATAATCATATAGACAGAAATAAGTTCGACTACTTGTTTCCAATTTTTCCAGTACAGGCTACCTTTTATACACTCCCAAAAGGTCCATAGGGGGTTAAATCCCTTAAAGGGCCGCCCGATTGTATCAGGGGTAGGGAGTCTTACTGAAAAGCTCAGCATCTATATTGATAGGATCCTGCGACCTTTCGTCTTAGCTGTCAACTCGTATCTAGGGGACTCCACTGATTTTCTGCGTAAAATAGATGTTTTTCCTGAAGAGGGTATGCTACTTTGTAACATTGATGTAGAAGCCCTTTACTCATCTATACCACATTATGCATGCCTGGAGGCTACTAGATACTATTTGAATTCTAGGGGAAATCATCTCAGTAGGCATAATGAGATGGTCTTGAAAGCCTTACGCTTCTGCCTTACAAAAATGCTTTCACTTTAGGGGCACTGCGATGGGGAGTTGCTGTCCCCGTCGTATGCAAGTCTGCTCCTAGGCTGGTGGGAAGAAACCATAGTGTTTAGCGGCCATCTTGATATGGAGGACATCGTTTTATGGGTCAGATACATCGATGATGTTTTTGTTATTTGGAAAGGTCAGGAGGAGAGCTTCCGTAGTTTTGTTCAAACTCTAAACCATAATGATATTGGTTTGCGCTTCACTTTTGAAATAAACTGTGATAAACTTGCCTTTTTGGATATTCTGGTTGAGAGAGGCCCGGGTGGTCACCTTGTTACAAGTACCTACAGAAAGGAGACATCTTCAAATTCCCTACTTAGATGGGATAGTGCGCACCAGAGGTAGCTGAAAACAGGTATCCCTAAAGGACAATTTATAAGAATGAAACGCAACTATTCTGACAAGAAGGGCTTTATTGATCACACCTTGGATCTTATGGAGAGACATGGGGAGAGAGGCTGTTCAAGGAAGGTGGTGAAAAGGGCCTTTGAATCTGTATCTTTGATGGATCGAACTAATGTCTTGAATCCCAAACATAAGCAAAATGAGAAAAACGATGTTACGAGATTTATCACCCCTTTCAATAATGGGGCGACTGACCTTAGAAGAACTTTGACAAAATATTGTCCCATATTGAAAATGGATCCGGTCTTAAATAAATGCTTGCCGGACCACCAAGCGATTACCTTTCGGAAGTCCAGATCCCTTAAGGATAGGCTGGTACACCGCCATTACAGGGAGAGCGGATCGACACGGCCTATAAGTAATGTATGGGGTTGTTTTAAATGCCACGACTGCCAATTGTGCCAATTCATTGAGGGTAAGGATTTTGTGAATTCCACTAATGGAAGAAAATTTTAAATTAGATCACCAATTACATGTAAAACAAGAGGAGTGATCTATAGGGTGAGCTGCTGCTGTGGAAAACAGTATGTAGGTAAAACCATTAGAAAGTTCAGAAAAAGAATAAGGGAGCATAAGAACGACATTAAGAAACATAATGATACACCAGTAGCCAGACACGTGAACAATTTCCATGGAGGGGATGTAAAATCTATAAAGAGTAATGGGGATTGACCATATTAGACCCCCACAAAGAGGGAGAAATTGGGACAGAAGAATCCTACAAAAGGAATGTTTTTGGATCTACAGTATTAACACCTTAGTGCCCGTATGTCTGAATGAACATCTTTCATTCACCCCCTTTCTAGACGCATCTTAGTGGGTCAGATCTATGTAGGAGGGATAGTTGATGTTGAGTGGGGGCGCCACTGAAGTTGGTGTTTAGGGTGCCAACCTCCGCGGTTCAGGTAGGGTAAGATCTTTTTAGTGTCTAGGGATAGAAGGTAGTGGGCACTGAGATTTCTTTTCCGTCTGTATGAGAGTATTGTTTCTGAGTTGGCCCTGATTATCCCATGTATCTATTTCTGGTCTTTCTTTCCTGATGTCGTGTCGATCTGCCCTTCCTGTTTTAGGCTATTAAATGTAAATGGCATATACCCAGATTAGCCTTTTCTTCATGGCCTCTATGTGGCCGTTTTTCTGTGTAACCTCTGACCCATATAGATACAGTCAGGACCAGAAATATTTGGACAGTGACACAAGTTGTTATTTTAGCTGTTTACAAAAACATGTTCAGAAATACAATTCTATATATAATATGGGCTGAAAGTGCACACTCCCAGCTGCAATATGAGAGTTTTCACATCCAAATCGGAGAAAGGGTTTAGGAATCATAGCTCTGTAATGCATAGCCTCCTCTTTTTCAAGGGACCAAAAGTAATTGGACAAGGGACTCTAAGGGCTGCAATTAACTCTGAAGGCATCTCCCTCGTTAACCTGTAATCAATGAAGTAGTTAAAAGGTCTGGGGTTGATTACAGGTGTGTGGTTTTGCATTTGGAAGCTGTTGCTGTGACCAGACAACATGCGGTCTAAGGAACTCTCAATTGAGGTGAAGCAGAACATCCTGAGGCTGAAAAAAAAGAAAAAAATCCATCAGAGAGATAGCAGACATGCTTGGAGTAGCAAAATCAACAGTCGGGTACATTCTGAGAAAAAAGGAATTGACTGGTGAGCTTGGGAACTCAAAAAGGCCTGGGCGTCCACGGATGACAACAGTGGTGGATGATCGCCGCATACTTTCTTTGGTGAAGAAGAACCCATTCACAACATCAACTGAAGTCCAGAACACTCTCAGTGAAGTAGGTGTATCTGTCTATAAGTCAACAGTAAAGAGAAGACTCCATGAAAGTAAATACAAAGGGTTCACATCTAGATACAAACCATTCATCAATTCCAAAAATAGACAGGCCAGAGTTACATTTGCTGAAAAACACCTCATGAAGCCAGCTCAGTTCTGGAAAAGTATTCTATGGACAGATGAGACAAAGATCAACCTGTACCAGAATGATGGGAAGAAAAAAGTTTGGAGAAGAAAGGGAACGGCACATGATCCAAGGCACACCACATCCTCTGTAAAACATGGTGGAGGCAACGTGATGGCATGGGCATGCATGGCTTTCAATGGCACTGGGTCACTTGTGTTTATTGATGACATAACAGCAGACAAGAGTAGCCGGATGAATTCTGAAGTGTACCGGGATATACTTTCAGCCCAGATTCAGCCAAATGCCGCAAAGTTGATCGGACGGCGCTTCATAGTACAGATGGACAATGACCCCAAGCATACAGCCAAAGCTACCCAGGAGTTCATGAGTGCAAAAAAGTGGAACATTCTACAATGGCCAAGTCAATCACCAGATCTTAACCCAATTGAGCATGCATTTCACTTGCTCAAATCCAGACTTAAGACGGAAAGATTTTTGCTAAAAGAATCCTTGCTACCATTGCTTTTACTGGTGCTGATAATAAATTGAGGATGTTACCGTACATTGTGTAAGTTATGTTGTTATCGACACCGGTGGTTTCATACCCCGATGTATTACTACGTTTTATGCTGGAACGCCATTATTACGGGTGAGATTGAGGATTGTTTTTCTCCTCAATGGGTAAACATTTGTTCCAAGCCCTCACTGACCTATAGCAGGTTGTTGTGGGTTAATGTGGGCGGCACTTCTGCTATGATGCGGCCGACATTAGCGGTGACACGTTCCTTCCCAGAACGGAATCCCCAGTGAAGAAGTCACTGACGTGTCTTGAATACACTGCGCATGCGTGGGTTCTATAAAATGGCGCTGCCCATAGCTGACAGCGCAGCACATTTTGTTTGAGTCTGGCTGTGAAGGACGTGTCTGGTGACTATACGGTGGTAGAATTACTGACCTTTGTCTTCAGCATGAATGGACTCTGGGCTTATTATTGTTTTTTATTTACAGTCCGTTGGGGCATAATATTATAATACTCTTAATGACGATATGCAGAGCATCACTGGAGAGACTCCCCTGAAGAGTTTAACACGAAACGCGTTGGGCGGATGCGTTTTCCCTGCTATCTTTGACAAGGAGCAACAAGGCGTGACTTGGTATTTATGACACCACTGGATGGTGACCAATTGTCCTGAGCCTTGGCTTCTAAATTGATGTCCATCATCTGAATGCGGTAAGACAGTTTTTTCTGGGGGGACCCACATTGTAGTGAGGAAGGTGGGATCCTCTCTTCATTGTATCGGTCTTATACCAGCATTAGAAGTCCCATCATTCTGAACCATATCACCGGACAAAAAGGCCGTTCCTTGTGTGGGTGATGTGGGATTTATTATCCTGATTATTCAGGTCTGGATATTTGGGACGTTTATGCGCCTGACACCTGTCCCTAGCCCATTTGAGCTTGGTGGCTACTGTGGACTGTGTCTTCTGTTTTTATGACACGTTATACTTAATGACTATCATTTTTTAATACACTAATTAAAAGTTAATTTGTAGGTGTTTTTCTTTCTAAGGACTGTTTACCCCTTTGCTACATTTGATATATAATCCCCGTCAGGGGTGCTTTTGATGGTACTTTTTGCTATTATTCTGCTGTGACATCCCAAACAGACCCCACCGGCCCGGTGATGAGTAACCCCAGAGACCCCGTGGGTGCATCATAATGAAGCCTCCACTAAGAGATTGTTACTCTGGACAGGGACCGGCCGATCCAAATACACTCCTGGATCAGGAACAGCTGCAATTCACCCCGATCAATTATATCTATTGACGATCATTGCCCACCAGTTATCCTATAAGAACATGCGACTGCCGATGCCAAGGAGAGGACGACTCTTTCCAAGTCAGCAACTTTTCTTCATGGCTATAAATATACACACGTGCAAGAAAAAACTATGACTGTGTCGAAACGCGTAGTTTGAAGAGGCATAACCCCCCTGTATCCTACAGCCACACCGCTGTATTTTACCATTTTTGAAAATAAAATTGTATTTTTTAATATACCCCAAGGATCACGCTGGATTCTTTTCCTTTTTAAATAAATATACACAGTCCTGTCTGGATGCAGTTATACTGCAAGTCTGTTTATACCAGCAGGGCCAAAAAGTGAGCGAGTATAAAAGCTTCAGGAAATGTGAATCTTCTGCATATAAGAGGGAGTCATTGTCACATCACACAGAATAAAGATGTTCTGCTGCGATCACCGCTTCCAACCACATGCACTCACCTCACACCTACACCCCCGGCAGCCTGGCCTGTCAGCCATCACAGTACATAGCAGCGGAGGCCTGAGGTCAGCACATGCGGGGAGGAGGGGTTGGTGGCATATTTTGTTTGCATTTGTGTAGGTTCATTTTAGGCATGGTGCCTGTTCATTCTGTGTACATTGTCCTGTTTGCAGGTTAATACCTCCATTACAGTGCTTTTGTCCCAAAGTCTGGGGGAGGGGAACTGGAATCCACCCAAACTGTTTACCTGGGAGATTCAGTCTGAGAACTTCGAGAGAAGCAGGAAGAATTAATCCTCTGAAGCTGAGGAAGGCCAGCTCCCCAGAGAAACTGGGACATTATCCCTTACTGGACTACATCTGTGTTCCTGGACTATTTTACCCTCTGTGTGGTGGGTTGTTTTATGGACTGTGATTTTTCTTGGAATAAATGCGTTTGGGATTGTTCTGTCATCTATCGCTCTGTTGATTGTTTGATATGAGAGAAGGACCCTGTCACACTAAGTAACTTTTTCCAAAAGGATACCATGTGCAGATTAAAAAAATATATATCCTCAAAAATAGCCTAAAAGTAAGGCACGTATCTAGTCCTTTACTCACCATCTTTTAGTAGACATTGTAAATTATCCTCAGGCCGCTCGGATTTAGCATTATGTGGAGAAAGTCCCAATAGGGCTAATTTAGGGATAAACAGGGCAATTCTGACATTCTAAAATGTAGGAGATGGGATTGAGTGGCGAAGAACAGGAGACATGCAACATCTGAGCAGTGTTGATAACCGTACCAAGAAACTTCTAGAACACATGTATATAGCAAGATCTAGGAGTATTATTGACTGAAAGTTACCAACACGGTGAGGAAACAAGAGGAGATAATGAAAATCATCGACTTGAGATTTCCTAAAATCAGTTGTCAATCATAGGCATCAATCTTTTTAAAGGAGCCATCTGAAACGTGTAAGGCGGGAGCCTCGGGAGTCCTGGATCAGGTTTTACTTCTGCACATATTTTTTGAAAAGAATAAAATATATTTTTACAAGAAAGAACCTGGTGCTGGACATGGTTTCTTCTTAGGGCGGCATGCAGGAAGACATGGGGAAACGTTGCGTTCCTCAGATCACCAACGCTCTAGACTTCATGCACAACAAAAGAACAGTTCATCAGGACAAAGACTAATAATATTTTATTGTATGCAGAGTGTCACTGGATAAAACTGGCAGATTTTGGGCTCACCAGGCGCCAGGGCACATACACTGCTCAAAAAAAAAAAAAAAAAAAATTAAAGGGAACACTTAACCAACTGAATATAGCTCCAAAATGGGAAGAGATTTAATAATTAGGATGACCAATTTGGACTTACTATGAGGCCCCATAATTTTTAGGAGGTTTTTGTTTAGCAATTAGTAGGAAAATCACTTGTCAAAATGTGACTATTTTAGTTTCCTTTGGCAGATAAAATGTGTAAAATAAATGCAGAGAAGGCCCCTAGTAATAGACCGCTCCATGTGATCACACGGGCCCACGTCATATCACTGAGGCTTCAGCCTCGATACAAGAGGATCCTACAGGAGCTTTTCACAGGAGACTCGTCTTTTGTGATTTCTGATGAAATCCTCGTACGGTCTCGGATATGTGGAGAGACCACCCAGCAAATCCGGGACCACATGAGTAATGCACAAAGCTACAATTACAGTGTGCAGAATTATTTGCCAAGTTGTTTTTTAGAGAATTTCTTTCATTCTTGATCAACAACTATGTTCTTAATCAACCCAAAAGACTCAAATATCACAGCTTAATATTTTTGGCAGTTGGAGGGGTTTTTAGATTTGGCTATCTTAGGAGGATCTGTTTGTGCAGGTAACTATCCCGCCCCCTCCCTAGATCCCGAACACAAAGTACAAGGCCAGGAAACAAGTCACCGCCCCCTTTTCCCGGCCTCACTTCCTGGCTCCGCCCACAACGCAGCATCACTCCCGGGTACCGCCCACTCCCCGGCTGCACCTCCACCAGGCCAGGACCTCCCCTCCTGCAGTCTCCATTGTGTGGCCTACACAGGAGGAGGTTACCAGTGTAATGGCCACAGATACAGCTGCAGATTGCCCTGATCGGTCTCTCCTGACCGATGAGTGCCCCCTCCGGCACTCCAGCACCAGGGCTGCAACTTTACACAGAGTGAAAGTACACCAATCACCACTGAGACACACACACTCACTATCCCCCTATCCCCTATAATGCCCCCTATACTCCCATTCATGACCTCCAACAATGCTCAGCACACCACTAGTCACATTATAATCCCCACTAACTCCCCAATCATTACACATCCCAATATTAACTAGCGAAAGCCACATAGTTACAGCCCATAACCCGCCCTGGGAACCGAGTATTAGACAATCAAACGTCCCCTCAGTCACCCCCAACGCACCCCATAGCCACAGCAGATGTAGACATAGGCGCTGCAGGTCCTCCCCATCCTCCTCCGACGAGTCCCGACGCCATTCCCCACATTACCACCGGAGATGCAGCTCACATAAGAGCTTCCACAGATCTGTCCTCTAGATGCCGTTCCCCACCACCACAATGGTCGACGCATCCAAGAGTGCCGATAGACAAGCCTGGGCTCACGACAGACGACATCAGCTGTCACGAGCGCCATCTGTGGCTGTCAGCCGGGGAAACCCAGGGCGTCTGGTGAAAAGTACCAGACCATCACCCAAGCAGGAGCCGGAGTCCCTCAATCACCTGGAGTCTCTCCTCCTGCCATCACCCAAGCGGAAGCCCCTCCATCATTTGGAGTCGCTCTTCCTGTGTCAGACAGCTGTGAGTTCTCCGGGTCCAATGCACACGACACCTTACATAATTTTGGGCATAACACTATGGGGAACGAGCTAGTCTCAACCATTAAGGCATTAATTCAACAGCTGACGCGCTCTATCCAGAAGATAAAGATACACCTCAGCTAGCGAGCCTTCACAAGGACGCCTTCTTCTGCGGTATTAGCCCCCTAGATGCACACATGGATCAGGAGACAAGACAAAATTTGGAATAATGACTGTTGACATATGGTCCTTATCTGCTGACCAACTGACAATAGATAAAGAAAGGAGGACAAACGACCGTTCATACAACAGAAATAGACCGAAAATAGCGCAGACGATGAATTTGCAACAGGCTTTCGCAGTTTTAGGCTGTATTATGGTCCAGATGCATCCAGAACACTGCTCTGAGCCATGTATCAGGATCTGATATAGAAGTCATAAGGCTCATGGCGGATCAGCCTGGCGGCGGTATGATAAGGAGTTCCGTAGGGGGTTGGCCCTGCTACCCAGCCTAGGCGGGGGAAGTTAAAGCGACTTACGTGTCGTTACGACTGATGCTGTCACAGAAGCAGCCCGCCCCTTTTCATCTACGACCACTAACTACCCCGCAGGTGCAGGCCAACATTCAGTGGTCGTATGAAAAAACGGGGCCTGCTGGCTAACGAGGGACATTACTTGCATGACACGTGGAAATGGTACAGACACGACTGCTCTGCTTGTGGAGGACACCCAACAGCAAGGTGTACCCGTCCAGCAAACAGGGTGCCTACAAGGCAGAACCCCGGGGAGTGTAACCGCAATGCCCCCCTGGTTAAACCTCTACCCTAATAAAGAAGCTGCAAGGCAATTGCACTCCGGCTTTACACACGGTTTCATTATCCCCTTCAAACTTAGAACACCAACCCTGGCGAATAACCTAAAATCAGCTTGTGAATTCCCCGACATCATACACCAAAAAAATCCAAAATGAGGTTAACCTAAGCCAGTGATGGCGAACCCATGGCACGCAGCCCTTTGTGCTGGCACGCGCGCTGTCGCCACATTCAGCCACTTTGAACTGTCGGTGTGATCACGCCGGCAGTTCAAAGTGGTGTTTAGCAGAGGAGACATTTCTCCTCCCTCTGACACTCCTTTCCTGGGCCACAGGCCTGTTGCCTAGGAGACGGAGGAGCGTCAGTAGGCGGCGCCGGCGTCTTGTAGCCACCACGGTGGAGTGGGTGCTGGGGGTGAGTTTTTTATTTTTAAGCTGTGTGTGGCTGTGCCAAGGTGTGGGGGGACAGTGCGAGCACTGGGGGCAAACATGGCGCTGTAAGGATGGGGGGGTGTGCAAACATGCCAGGATGGGGCACGTTTAGCAGAAAGGGTAACATTTACCAGGAATGGGGTCATTTAATAGCATGGGGGAGCATGCCAGGATGGGATACATATACAATGATGGGGTGCATTTACCAGGAATGGGGTGCATTTACCAAGATGGGGAATATGCTGGGATGGGGTACATTTACCAGGATGGGGCCATGATGGGGACAAATATACCGGAATGTAGGAAATCTATATCAGGATGGGGGACATGTTTACCAGGAAGTGGCCAGGAAGGGGGACAGAACTACACAATGAAGGGGGAGGGGAGCAACTCCTACGTCTTTATGGCATTTCAAGATGTTCAGACTTTGATATGTAGATGTAGATTACAGGGTGAAATCTGATTGCATTCCAGGCTAAAAACTGTAATATGCTGCAATTTTTTCCAGAAAGATCAATCCAACTGCTGTGTCTGGAAAGGGCAGGGGCTCAGCTTCGATATGTGGTAAGCATGAGCGTGATGCCCCCTGCTGAGAAGAAGAGAAGACTGCAAAGGTAAGATTAAAATCAATTTACATAATAGGATTGGTTGGCACTTGGGGAGGGGGTGTGGAAAAAAAAAAAAAAAACAAAAAACAAAAAGTGTTTAGGGCTACAATTTGGGCACTCGGCCTGTGAAAGGTTCGCCATGACTGACCTGGGCCGAATGGCAGGCCCCTTGCAATCAATTCCTTTTCAAAATATCAGGATCTCCCCGTTGGGTATTATTCCAAAAAAGGAACCTGGAAAGTATCGGCTAATCCATCATTTGTCCCACCCAAAAGGGCGCATCGGTTAAAGACGGGATCCCCCCAGAAGAAGCATCGGTAACATATGCGTCCTTTGACAAAGCAGTAGAATTAGTCCACGCAGCGGGGCCTGGTGCCCTGCTAGCTAAATCTGACAGTCGGCATTCCACCTATTACCCGTGCATCCCGACTGCTTCCACCTGCTAGGTTGCAAGTTCCAAATGCAGAAAAATGGGAGGGGGGGGGGGGGGGGGACAAGGGTGATTGCACTATGAGATATTATTCACTGTGTTCACTATATGGTAAAACTGATGTGTGGCTGTGATGCCTCAGGTTGGTGAGAGTTCGTAGACACCAAACATGTATAGGTTTACATTCATCTACGGTGTAACAAAAAAAAAAAAAAAAAAAACCACAACCACAAAAACACCCTAGAAGTCTGTCTGAGAAGTGGCGCACATTTTGCACCATTTTCCACGACGGTAGTGTTCTTATTTTTCGGGATCTGGGGCTCAGTGATTGCTTATTTTTTGCATCTTGAGCTGACGTTTTTAATGGTAGCATTTTTGGGCAGATGCCGTGTTTTCATCACCTGTTATTGCATTTAGTGCAAAATTTGTGGCAACCAAAAAAAATAAATAAATAATTTTTGGCATTTGGAATTTTTTGCCGCTACGCAGTTTACCTATCGGACTGATTTTATATTTTGATAGATCTGGAGTTTCTGAATGCAGCGATACCACATGCGTGTAGATTTATATTTTTAACCCTTTAATTTTCAATGGGGCGATTTTAACTTTGTATTTATTATTTAAAACTTTTTTTCTTTTATTAGTCCCCCTAGGGGACTATAAGGATCAGCAGTGATTACTCTTCCATTTCTCCAGATCACAGCTGAGATCTGAAGAAAAGCAGCTCTCCTATTACAAATGGCAGCCGGCTGGGTATAATAGAAGTGACTCATGACATCACCCTGCGCCATGATGGCAACCATCAGATCTACTTGATCCCAACACGTGACTTCCGATGGCGTCAGGTAATGTTTCTTGGCCGGCATGTACAGCGCACTGTAAGGGGTTAACAGGCACGAGTGGAGAGCAGATCCATTTGTGCTTGATAGCTGCACATGTCCGCTGTTCAAATCAGCTGACATGTGCAGCGATCGCTGTCTGCTGCAGCAGGCATTAACCTGACACGATCCATGACGTACCCACTAAGTCATGTGTCGTGAAGGGGTTATATTTTCTGTTATTGTGTATGATGATTTTCAGACTTTATATGCATTTATACACCAGTGGGGTTTGAACCTACATCTTATTTCCTTATGGCCCATATCCCATGACATATCACACCATCTACCTTTTATTTACTTGCTACATCTGATACACCCCATTAACCCCTTCAGCTCCGGGGCACTTTCCGTTTTTGCATTATTGTTTTTTGCTCCCCTTCTTCCGAGAGCCGTAACTTTTTTATTTTTCAGTCAATCTTGCCATATGAGAGCTTGTTTTTTGCGGGACAAGTTGTACTTTTAAATGAAACCATAAGTTTTACCATATAGTGTACTGGAAAACAGCAAAAAAATTCCAAGTGGGGAAAAACTGCAAAAAAAGTGTGATGGCACAATAGTTTTTGGGATGTTTTATTCACGGTGTTCACTATATGGTAAAACTGATGTGTGGGTATGATGCCTGAGGTTGGTGCGAGTTTGTAGACACCAAACATGTATAGGTTTACTTGTATCTAAGGGGTTAAAAAAAAAAAATCAGAAGTTTGTCCAATTAAAGTGGCATACGTTTCGTGCCATTTTCCGAAACCCGTAGCATTCTCATTTTTCGGGATCTATGGCTCAGTGACGACTTATTTTTTGCGTCTCGAGCTGACGTTTCTAATGGTACCATTTTTGCGCAGATGCTACGTTTTGATCGCCTGTTATTGCATTTTGCGTAAAACTTGCGGCGACCAAAAAACGTAATTTTGGCGTTTGGAATGGTTTTTGCCACTACGCCGTTTACCAATCAGATAAATTGATTTTATATTTTGATAGATCGGGCATTTCTGAACGCGGCGATACCAAATATGTGTACATTTATTTTTTTTTAACCCTTTAATTTTCAATGGGGGAAGGGGGGGGTGATTTGAACTTAGGGGTTTTTTTTAATTTTTTTTATTTTAATAGTCCCTCTAGGGGGCTATAGTGATCAGCAATCCGATCGCTATTATCCATCTGCTGATCACAGCTATACAGCTGTAAACAGCAGATATAGTCACTTGTTTTCACCCTGCTCCCGGCCGGGTGAAAATAAAAGTAAAATGTCATAGCTGTAGGCGTCATCACATGACCCTGTGCTACGATGGCAACCCCCAAAAGTCACGTGATCACTCACGTGACTTCCGGTGGGGGGCGGCAGTAAGTAAAAAAACATGGCCGCGCGCATATACATCTCGCTGCCAGACTTTGGCAGCGAGATGTAAGGGGTTAATGTTCCAGGTGGAATGCAATTCCACTCGGAACATGTAGGCACACATGTCAGCTGTTGATAACAGCTGATATGTGCGCCAATCCCCATTGCCTGCCCGCGGCAGGGAGCAGGGCTTAACGGGACACGCTCCATGACAGATATATCCGTCCACGGTCGTGAAGGGGTTAAGCACCATCTGCATTTCATATATACTGATTGTATGTTTCTGCATGAATACTCTGCATATCAGACACAATCTGATTCAGTCACTTTTTGTATACATATTTACATTTGCTTATTTGTTGCACTCACGTTTTTCATTCGCTTTCCATATTCTAGCCCATAGCCATTACTAGAGAGGATTTTTCGACAATTCTATAATAAAGCTCTTTATAGAGCATACCCCCTTTCTATCATATACCTTTTTGTGCCCCCCCCCCCCCTCACCCCTCCCCCCCTCATACGCATATTTCCTACTCTAGGCACATTAGAGACCTTTCCCCCCCTCCTCTTCAATACCCATTGATACATCGATGTGCGTTAGGATATTTCTCAGCAGACTGTACTTGTCACTTGTATGACTTTTTGATCATTTATCTTCTATTCTAATGTTTCTGTAGTATAGTGCTGCCCCCCTGAGGCCTGTCTTTATATTGCAATCATGTATATTCATACGTTTCCCTTCTTTCCTAGGCTTGTCTGCCACGACTGACAATACATGTGAGACTGTGCACTCATTTATCTAGGTCTGCGCTGTTCTACCTCCTGCTAAAACCTTTATTCATTTCTGTGACTTGTTACTTGTGCGGTGTTGATTTTTATATATCTCTTAACCCGTTTTATGATACACCGCTCCCTACTACCCAAGAAGGTTCGTGCATTGGCCGAAACATTAGTGTAACAAAAAAACAAAAAACAAAAAAAACAAAGCTTCATTAAAGCAGTGATGGCCCAGATCGGCTCATGTTCGTGGCTGACCACATCAGTCTCTTTATTAAGTCAACAGTGAAGGATGTACCATATTTTTTCAGATTTTAAGATACACTTTTCCTCCAAAAATTTGGGAGGAAGGTGAGGAGTGCGTCTTATAATCTGAATGTAGCTTACCGGGGCGGTGAAGAGGGGCTGCAGGAGGCCGGGGGAATGCTGTAATGGCAGGGGTTGGCAGGGCGGGCGGTGATGACTTCATATAATAGCGCCCGGAGTCGGCGTGTGCACATGGAGCTCTTACCTCAATATCTCATCCGCGCCACCTCTAGCCCATTAATCTCCCAGCAGAGGACTTAAAGGGAAAATGGCGTCCAGAGGTGGCGCTTGCACAGATGAGATCTCAGATTGCAGCTGGGACACCCACTGCCCCCGCCTCCTGTGACCCCACTCCACAACCGCTCCCTCGAGTAAGACACCACCGGATTATAAGATAGACCCCTCCCACCCTTTTTTTGTTTCTTTACACCTTTTTTTGCTCTGAGTTTGGCATGTGTCTTATAAACCAAAAAGTGTGGTAAAGTATGATAATAAACCACAAAAATCACTGCACACCTCAGATTTAGGGTACTTTCACACTTGCCTTGTTTTCCTTCCATTACAATCTGCCCTTTTGGAAAACAGCGGAATCCGTTAACGGATTCCACTGTTTCCCATAGACTTGTATGGATGACGGATTGTGCAAAAAGGACCTGCGTTGCTTCCGCTGGGCGACGCTCCATTGCTTCCGCCCAGCGGGAGGAACGCAGCATGTAACTTTTTTTTGAGCAGCGGAATCCTCAGGATTTCACTGCGCATGCTTTTTTTTTTTAAAAATCACAAATTCTAATTTTGTCTCGCGGTGGCCGAACGTTCAGCTGAGCGCCCGCCGGCATGCCGGCCGCCGGCAAGTGACTGCGCTCAACTGAGCACCCGCCCGCCGGCATGCCCGGCCGCCGGCAAGTGACAGCGCTCAACTGAGCACCCGCCCGCCAGCTACTGAGAGCGATCAGCTGATCGTTCACAATAGTCTGCTGCCGGTAAAACTGTAAAGAAGAAAAAAAAAAAATAAATAAAAAGCTTTCCGTTTTGTACGATCCGTAGCATCCGTTGTGCCACTATATGCAACTCATTCGTTGCATCCGTTACACAGCACACTGCTACGGAAGCCGTCCAACGCAAGTGTGAAACTAGCCTTAGGCTGCACCCACACTGATAGCCGGGACCTTCAGCAGAGAAGACAAAACCAATGGAGATCACATCCCGAGCTAAGGAAACGTTTCTGTAACTTCAGTAGATATTCTCTAAGAAGGGGAATACAATGTGTGGCCTCAAACCACCAGAAGACAAGTAGCTCATCCTTACGGGTGATGTGGGGTCTGAGACCTCCCTGTAGAGGGTCGGACATTCTGGCCCAAAACATGTCACCCGTGGAGACAGATCAACAGAACAATGAAACTGAAACTGTGGAGGAGGAGGCGAAGGCGCCTTCTATATTCTAATGCATAGCAATATAGATACATTTAAATATATATTCAATAGTGGGAGGGGTGGGTGTGGAATACCACTAGTAAAAAAAAAAAAAAAAACACTGTAGAAGGGGCACACCCAGAGATACAGGACAATGACATGATACCACCAAATAACTGTACAGTGTTCTAGTCGTGGTGCAATAAGGTGTTAGTGAAGTCACCCTGTATCTCTGGGGGCGCACCCCCTTCCCCCTGTATCTCTGGGGGCGCACCCCCTTCCCCCTGTATCTCTGGGGGCGCACCCCCTTCCCCCTGTATCTCTGGGGGCGCCCCTTTCCTCCCCTGTATCTCTGGGGGCGCACCCCCTTCCCCCTGTATCTCTGGGGGCGCCCCTTTCCTCCCCTGTATAATTTTTTGTATGGAAACCCCCTTCTTGCATCAGACTCAGGGGAGGACGAACTAACAACACCTCCATTATGTACTGCGCCACACTCTAGGAGGTGGAGCATCTGCAGCTTCACAGGAAAATATAGTTGTCAGAAATAACACATGATCTTTGGCATCAAATTTTGCTGCAAAAAAATTAAGAGCTTTAAAGGGAACCGGTCATCAGAAATTTGGCTTTCAACCTAAATGTTTCCCCCTCTGCAGCTCGTGGGCTGCATTCTAGTAAGGTTTCTATCCTTTTTGTGCCACCTTTTAAACCAAAATAAATACTTTCTAAAGTTATACCTTTTGGTATGAAAATCTTGTAAATTCTCCATGGGGGCGGGCCGTCTGGCGTCCGTTGCTGTCCCTTACGCCGTCCCCCCACGCTCCAAATCATCCCTCAGGACGCCGCCCACTGCGCCCGAGGTCCCGTGCACGCCGGGATACCTGGTGACGTGGTCGCAGGCACGAGAGTATGGGCGGCGCTGTGATTGCATCGCAAGTGCCCGCCCATACTCTCGTGGGCGTGCTCTCCCTCTGTACGTCGCTCAGATCCTCCGCTTCTCCTGTAGTGGCCTGCTCCGCTCCTCCCATCTATTTCCTGCTGCAGGGTACAATGGGAAGGAGGTGACGTCGGGCCGGCGCAGAACGCTGGAGGCAGTGGGGAAAGGGCGGGCACGAGTGTATGGGCGGGCACTTGCGATGCAATCACAGTGCCGCCCATACTCTCGTGCCTGCGGCGACCACGTCACCAGCGGTCACACGTGTACGGCACCTCGGGCGCAGTGGGCGGCGTTCTGAGGGGTGATTTGGAGCATGGGGGGGGGGGGGGCGTAAGATACAGCAACGGACGCCAGATGGCCCGCCCCCATGGATAATTTACAAGATTTTCAAACCAAAAAAGGTAGTTTTATAAAGTATTTATTTTGGTTTAAAAAGGGGGCACAAAAAGTATAGAAACCTTGCTAGAATGCAGCCCAGGAGCTGCAGAGGGGGAAACATTTAGGTTGAAAGCCAAATTTCTGATGACAGGTTCCCTTTAAGCCTCAGATATTTTCAGATATGGTAATTAGGAGCAATAATTTTAGGTGATAATAAAATGGCAATACCTGTGCACCCCGGTGGCATCTCTGGACCCCTCTAGGTGCTGGGGCTCCTCTTTCAGCCGTGGTCTCGGGCCGGCACGTGCAGGATGTCCAGACTCCATAAAGATCCAGCTTCAGTCTCAGCCATTGATGGGGCTGAGTCTCCCCGATTAACAGGGGCTCCACAGCAGATGTAGAGGCCACAGGAGTCCTCTGTGGAGGTGCAGGGTCAGTGGTGCCGTCCTGCCGGCCATCACAGTCACCTATCAGGCCTGACTGCCAGGAGAATGGCTGATGGAAAGCAAACAGGTCACAAACAGCAACATGGCCGCCACTTGTCAGAAAGTCCAGAGCAGAAATAATGATGAAGGGCTGAGCTATTCCACCAGGTCCATGGCCCAATACACAGCTCTACATTAGTCAGCACCACCAGAGGCTGCCATTTTACCTCATGGTCAGAGTCATCTGAAGAGCCACAAAGTAAGAGTCCAGTGTGGAGATTCTGGAGCATCAGGCTGTAATGAGGAGAAGGCCCAAACAGGAGGGCCACAGGGCAGCAGGAAAGCAATGGCCCATATGCCGGCTCTCAGCACCAGGGGACTGTGGGCAGAGGCTGAAGTACAAGATCCAAGAGCAGGACACACAGCCATGGCCACCAGCCCTCAGAGGATATTACCTCAGGACACAGCCATGGCCACCAGCCCTCAGAGGAGATTACCTCAGGACACAGCCATGGCCACCAGCCCTCAGAGGAGATTACCTCAGGACACACAGCCATGGCCACCAGCCCTCAGAGGAGATTACCTCAGGACACACAGCCATGGCCACCAGCCCTCAGAGGCAATTACCTCAGGACACACAGCCATGGCCACCAGCCCTCAGAGGAGATTACCTCAGGAGACACAGCCATGGCCACCAGCCCTCAGAGGAGATTACCTCAGGAGACACAGCCATGGCCACCAGCCCTCAGAGGAGATTACCTCAGGAGACACAGCCATGGCCACCAGCCCTCAGAGGAGATTACCTCAGGACACACAGCCATGGCCACCAGCCCTCAGAGGAGATTACCTCAGGAGACACAGCCATGGCCACCAGCCCTCAGAGGAGATTACCTCAGGACACACAGCCATGGCCACCAGCCCTCACCGATCAATCCAAACAGCAACCAACAAGTCCTAGCACTGTGCCTGGAGTATAAGTAGGGTGTGGTGCTGTGCACAGCAGGGAGATAATCACTCCTGATGAGCAGCTGGGCTGCACACCCCCACCAGCCTGTGTGTGAGGTACCACAAGCCCCAGCCTCATTGGTATACATGTCTGGACAGTGATTCTTTCCCCTGGAGCTATGATGTCTCCTGTACCCCAGTGCCGCCCTCAGGGTGAGTATATTGGTGGCTGGTGATAGAGGCCGGGCACAGTCATCACACTGCAGAGTAATGTGAGGATCAGGTGAGGGCGGCTCTTACACCTCTGAGGTGATGATGGTCTAATGTTTTATATGGATTTGCTTCACATCTGCCTCAGAAGCCTCCATGTGACCCTGCGCTGAGGTCGGTTCCTGCAGAGATCACGCTGCTTATTTTTTTTTTTGTCTCCAGAAAATCTTCTGCGTCAGGCGATGCTCACACAGGGCGTCTTTGCATTTTTTTTTCTGCACTAAAACTGCAGCAAATCCTCATCTCTTCGCTGAATATAACCTGTGGTTTTTCTAGTGGTTTTTGTTGTTTTGGTTTTTTTTTGGTTTTTTTTTGCTGCGTTTTTACAGTGATTTTGTGCATCCCCTTTGCTTTATATCAGTGTGGAAAAATAACCTGCATTTGTGTGAGATTTCTGGAGTCTCATAGGCTTTGCTGCGACTGTTAGGCTCTGTGCACACGCTGCATTTTTTTCTGACCACAAAGATTCAGTGTTTGTTATCCAAAAAAAATGCAGAAAAACGAACCCACAGAAAAAACATTTAAAAAAATGCATGCGTTTATTGATGCGATTTGCTGTGTTTTTTTCCAATGCATTCAATAGGTGAAACACAAAAAAAACATTAAAATAAAGTCTCAGACTTTGCTGGGGAAGGAAATTCATGCAGTTTTGAGACCAAAACTGCACCCAAAAAACTCGCAAAAAATGCACTAAAAGCAGTGTTTTATTACCATGGATTTGCATGAAACCAATAAAAATGCACTCTGCACACTGCTGTAGAACTGTCCATTTATTTCTATTTTTGTGTTTTTCCGGCACAGCTGTGTATGGAGGAGGTTGAAAACTGCACAGAAATGTGCAATTCTTTTAGTTTTTCTGCACAAAAGTGTTTAAAAAAAACTGCATCAACAAAGGTGAAAAGACAAAAACAAGGAGTCACCTCTCTTTATTTTTTAGCAGCAATCAGAGTTTTTCTTTACACCTGAGACCCACAAGAATAAGAGCAGCAATTTCACAAATGGGAACGTGGCCTCAGACCAGAGTCGCACATGCCGCTATGGCAGCAGTCTTAGTTGGGCTGGAGTTGCACATGCCGCTATGGCAGCAGTCTTAGTTGGGCTGGAGTCGCACATGCCGCTATGGCAGCAGTCTTAGTTAGGCTGGAGTCGCACATGCCGCTATGGCAGCTGTCTTAGTTAGGCTGGAGTCGCACATGCCGCTATGGCAGCAGTCTTAGTTAGGCTGGAGTTGCACATGCCGCTATGGCAGCAGTCTTAGTTGGGCTGGAGTTGCACATGCCGCTATGGCAGCAGTATTAGTTAGGCTGGAGTCGCACATGCTGCTATGGCAGCAGTTTTAGGTTATGTGCGCACGTTGCATTCTATTATGCAGCGTGTAAGTCACTGCATGTGCGTCTCAGAACGCAGCCAATAAAGCTGTGTTCTGAGACTCATTCGGCAGAACGCAACGTGTGCACAATCCTGGAGAATTCATGCGTTCTGGATGCTTTCTCTGCCATAGACAGACAGAGTGGGAAAAGCATCCAGAATGCACATTTTTGACATTACGGTCCCACTCGGCTCTGCAGCATCCCCATAGACTTGCAGCAGAGCCGAGTGGGACTGCACTGTCAAAAAGAGCATGGCTGGCTGTGAGACAGAGCCGCGTGATCAGAATGAACTCAGATAAACTTCACCCGACTTAATTGTGATCGCACGGCTCTGTGCATGTGCCGCTGCTTGACTTGCGGTCTCACGTGAAGGACTCACCCGTGATCGCAAATCCCGAGAGACTGCAGTGAGCCGCGGGATCAGCTGTGCTATTCACTCAGGTTACTCGCGGCCACAGCTGCAGTCCTCCACCTGAGAGCAGTGGCCGCGAGAATCCTCAGTGACAGCACAGCTGATCGCGCGACTCACTTCAGTTGCTACATGGAGCTCACAGGAGCGGTGGTGTTCTACTGCTGCTCCTGTCAGCTTCCGATGCAGCAGAGCTGAAAGCGTCGTGGGACCTTGCGTGGATTACGTCGGACCTGGAGTTGTTTTTGAGGGGTTAATAAAGTGGTGAAAGAGGGTATTTTTTTTTTTTTTTTGTTTTTCATTACAAATAAAGGATTTTTTGGATGTGTGTGTTTTTTTATTTTCTTGGTTAATCATGGAAGGTATCTTGGGGAGACGCCTGCCATGATTAACCTAGGACTTAGTGGCAGCTGTGGGCTGCTGCCATTAACGCCTTATTTCCCCGTTTGCCACCGCACCAGGGCAATTCGGGATGAGCTGGGTAAAGTCCCGGGACTGTTGCATCTAATGGGTGCGGCAATTCCGGGTGGCTGCTGGCTGATATTGTTAGGGCTGCTTCTCACTTGCGAGTTTCTCGCAGTAGAGCAATGCGAGAAAAAATCACATTGGAATCGGACACATGTTAGTGAATGATTCAGCTCGCATTTGCGATTATTATTTATTTTTTTTTTTCTCAGTCCAAATCGGACTGAGAAAAAATCGCAGCATGCTGCTTTTTTTGCGAGTTTCTACTGCGAGTCTCTCCAATGCAAGTCTATGGGAGCGTGTAAAAAATCGGATGTCACGGGACTGCACTCACACCATCCTAGTGACATCCGATTTTCTAAATACATTTCTCGCATGTTTCCTAAAACACTGGAAATGAGTGATGTCTCACAATGTCTGTCAATCACTATTCTGTCAGTCGGTCTCTCCCTCTCAGTCTCTGTTCTCTCTCTGTCGGTCCATCACTATCTCTGTCCCTCTCTCACAGTCTGTCGGTCATTTTCCCCTCCTCTCTCATACTCACCGTTCCCCGATCCCCAGCGCGGCGCTGCACGGCATTCACACTGCTGCGGCGGCTTTTACTATTTTGAAAAAGCCGGCCGCTCATTAAAGAATCTCATATTCCCTGCTTTACCCACCCACAGGCGCCTATGATTGGTTGCAGTGAGACACGCCCCCACGCTGAGTGACAGGTGTCTCACTGCACCCAATCACATCAGCCGGTGGGCGTGTCTATACTGTGCAGTGAAATAATTAAATAATTAAAAAAAAACGGCGTGCGGTCCCCCCCAATTTCAATACCAGCCACATAAAGCCATACAGCTGAAGGCTGGTATTCTCAGGATGGGGAGCTCCACATTATGGGGAGCCCCCCAGCCTAACAATATCAGTCAGCAACCGCCCAGAATTGCCGCATACATTAGATGCGACAGTTCTGGGACTGTACCCGTCTCTTCCCGATTTGCCCTGGTGCGTTGGCAAATCGGGGTAATAAGGAGTTATTAGCAGCCCATAGCTGCCAATAACTCCTAGATTAATCATGTCAGGCGTCTATGAGATACCTTCCATGATTAATCTTTAAGTTACAGTAAATAAACACACACACCCGAAAAAATCCTTTATTAGAAATAAAAAACACTAACAAATTCCCTGGTTCAACAATTTAATAAGCCCCAAAAAGCCCTCCATATCTGGTGTAATCCAGGATAGTCCAGCGTCGCTTCCAGCTCTGCTGCATGAAGGTGGCAGGAGCTGCAGAAGACACTGCCGCTCCTGTCAGCTCCATGCAGCAACTGAGGTGAATATCGCAATCAGCTGAGCTGTCACTGAGGTTACCCGCGGCCACCGCTGGATCCTCCAACAGTGACAGCGGGTAACCTCAGTGACAGCTCAGCTGATCGCGATATTCACCTCAGTTGCTGCGTGGAGCTGACAGGAGCGGCTGTGTTTTCTGCCGCTCCGGTCACCTCCATGCAGCAGAGCTGGAAGTGACGCTGGACCATCCTGGATTATGGAGGACTTTTTGGGGCTTATTAAAGTGGTGAACCAGGTAATTTTGTTAGTGTTTATTTCTAATAAAGGTGTGTGTGTATGTGTGTGTGTACTGTAACTTACAGATTAATCATGGAAGGTATCTCGTGGAGACGCCTGACATGATTAATCTAGGATTTAGTGACAGCTATGGGCTGTCAATAACTCCTTATTACCCCGATTTGCCAACGCACCAGGGCAAATCGGGAAGAGCTGGGTACAGTCCCAGAACTGTCGCATCTAATGTATGCGGCAATTCTGGGCGGTTGCTGACTGATATTGTTAGGCTGGGGGGCTCCCCATAACGTGGGGCTCCCCATCCTGAGAATACCAGGCTTCAGCCGTATGGCTTTATCTGGCTGGTATTGAAATTGGGGGGGGACCGCACGCCGTTTTTTTTTAATTATTTCACTGCACAGTATAGACACGCCCACCGGCTGATGTGATTGGGTGCAGTGAGACACCTGTCACTCAGCGTGGGGGCGTGTCTCACTGCAACCAATCATAGGTGCCTGTGGGCGGGTAAAGCAGGGAATACGAGATTGTTTAATGAGCGGCCGGCTTTTTCAAAATGGTAAAAGCCGCCGCAGCAGTGTGAATGCCGTGCAGCGCCACATCGGGGATCGGTGAGTATGAGAGAGGGCTGCTAACTTCAGTCACTCAGGAGTTTAGTGGTCACCGGTGAGTCCATCACTGGTGACCGCTAATCAGGACGCGGCACAGACAGAGCCGTAGCATGACAATGAAGTCGGGTGAAGTTAACCCGAGTTCATTCTGATCGTGCGGCTCTGTCTGTGTCTGCTGTCATCTGCCATTCAGCTCTGCTACATGGCTGTCTGTGTCTGCTGTCAGCGGCCATGTAGCAGAGCTGAATGGCAGATGACATAGTAAAAAATACGCATTACACACGCATTACACACGCTAGTAAAATCATTAATTTATTCAGAAAAAGCATCGCACTTGCGTTGCACTCGGACCTAACGTGAACTAATATCAGCCGAGTTTTTTTCAGCCAACTCGGACCGATTTTACTCGCATAGATGTGTTTCCAGCCTTAGGCTGGGGATCTCCCCATAACATGGAATTCCCCATCCTGAGAATACCAGCCTTCAGCCGTGTGGCTTTACCCTGGCTGGTATTCAAATTGGGGGGACCACACATTGTTTTTTGTTTTGTTTTTTTACTGCTGGATATGGACACTCCCACCGGCGGCTGTAATTGGTTGCAGTGAGACAGCTGTCAATCAGCGTGGGTGTGTGTCTGACTGCATCCAATCATAGGCGCATGTGGGCGGGGGAAGCAAGGAATACGTGATGGATTAATGAGCGGCCGGCATTTTCAAAAGAGGAGAAGCCACCACAGTGTGAACGCCGTGCAGCGCCGCGCTGGTGATCATGGATCGGTGAGTATGAGAGAGGGGGTGAGAGGGAGAGACCGACATGGACAGAGAGAGAGATAGAGACATAGAGAGAGAGACCGGCCGACAGACCGACCGACCGAGAGAGACCGAAAGACCTGCGTTTATTATGTCAAAAAAAAACATGCGGATCGCAACAATAATGCAATGCAAACGCACTGCTTAACATTTTGGCAGTGTTTTTCTACAACTCATTAATTTCAATGGGTGCAGAACGCAGCCAAAACGGACAAAAGAATTGACGTGCTGCTTTTCTTTTTGACAATCAAAACGCTGCGTTTCAAAAAGCATTGTGCGCACAGATTTTGCATGATTCTCATAGACTTTGCTGGGGAAGCAGATCGCATGCATTTTGTCAATGACACAGTGCAGTTGTAAACGCAGACAAAACGAAGAAAAAAAACACAACCTGCGCACATGGCCTTAGGCTGGAGTTGTGTACCGCCCTGAGAGGGGCTCGGCTGCTCCCTTGCTGGGCTGAGCCGCTCGAGGTCCGGGCTCGGGTTGTCGGTGGCTCGAGCGCCTTCGGACCGGGGGCCACGTCGCTCTGTTAAGGGGAGGCAGTAGGGTGGTGGTGTGGGACAAGGTTCGCAGCCGGGGGCCGCGTTGTCGTTGGACGGGTCGTGACGCCACCCACGGGTCGTGGTGACGGAATGCACCACCGCTGCAGCTGGAGTGAAGGGGGCTCCCAGGATCGGTGTTGAAGGCGCAGCCTGGATGTTAGCCCCTCAGTGGGTAGGGGAGGTGTGTCCCGGGGCCCGGTGGGATGGGCGATGGTGTCGGGGTGCAAGGTGTCGTACTGCGGTGCAATGTCGAGCCCGGATGGCACTGGTGTACTCACTATTAAGTCACACTCAGAGTCATTGGTAAACCAAAGTTCGGGTATGGTCGGGTCCCGCAGCCGGCTGCTTGTGTCCCTTGTGAGGCTGATGGTGGCCCCTTTCCCTTGCACCTATTGTTTTGACTTTTGGCTCCCCTGCCTGGACAGTGGTAGCCCGCTCCCCGGTGTTTAGCTGCCGGAAGAGCCCTCGGTTGCCCGCAGGCGCTGGCCCGTCGGATGTTTGGCCCTTGGCGGTGGCTCTCACCCGGTATCGGTGGGCTGTTGCCTTCTTTCGGGACTTTGGGTGAGGATGAACCCGTGAGGTCCAGACTGCAATCAGTGAATTTGCCTAAACTCAGTGGCTTCCAAGCTAGGACGGGGTCTGAGTACCCGGTTACTGGTGCTCCGATTAGCTGTTGACACTCCCCGGTTCAGGGCCGGCGGGCTCCAACCCTGGCCCGGTCCCTACAGTTCCGCCGGTCGCTATACCGGTACTCCTGCAGGCAGCCACCACCGTCTGCCTGCCTGACGTTACGGGGATCCCAGGCTCCAACCCGGGTCCCTGACAGCTTTACTCCTCTACACCTGTCACTATCACTCTACAACTCAATCTGTTTGTATTTCCTGCCTCAGGACAGTAGTCTCCTCGGTGGGCGTGTCTTTCTGCCTGACTCAGCCTACCTGGTGTGTCCTACTGTCCCTGAGGGAGGCATCAGGTCTCCCTCTCGGGTGACGGGTGTGTCCTCACAAGGGATGGGGGGGGTGTGTGGTGAGGTGGTGTTGTTACCTGTGACCCCTGGGGTCTAGGGCGTCACATTTGCACATGGCGCTATGACAGCAGTTTTAGTTAGTCTAAAGGGTGCTTTACACGCTGCGATATCTGTAACGATATATCGTCGGGGTCACGTCGTTAGTGACGCACATCCAGCGCCGATACCGACATCGCAGCGTGTGACACCAAGGAGCGACGATCAACGAGCACAAAAACGTGCAAAATCGTTGTTTGTTTACACGTCGCTCCTTTCCTTAATATTGTTGCTGCTGCTGCAGGTACGATGTTGTTAGTCATTCCTGCGGCAGCACACATCGCTGTGTGTGACACCGCAGGAACGAGGAACATCTTACCTGCATCCACCGGCAACGAGGAAGGAAGGAGGTGGGCGGGATGTTCCGGCCGCTCATCTCCGCCCCTCCTCTGCTATTGGACGGCTGCCGTGTGACATAGCTGTGACACCGCACGCACCTCCCCCTTAGAAAGGAGGCGGATCGCCGGCCAGAGCGACGTTGCAGGGCAGGTAAGTGCGTGTGAAGCTGCCGTAGCGATAATGTTCGCTACGGCAGCTATCACAAGATATCGCATGTGCGACGGGGGCGGGGACTATCGCGCTCGGCATCGCAGCAATCGACTAGCGATGTCGCAGCGTGCAAAGTACCCCTAAGACTGTGTGCCCACACTGCATATGAGTTGCAGATATTTTGTGCAGGTACAGTACAGACCAAACATTTGGACACACCTTCTCATTCATAGAGTTTTCTTTATTTTCATGACTCTAAAAATTGTAGATTCACATTGAAATCATTAAAACTATGTATGAAAACATGTGGAATGAAATACTTAAAATGTGAATCAACTGAAAATATGTCTTATATTCTAGGTTCTTCAGTAGCCACCTTTTGCTTTGATTACTGCTTTGAACACTCTTGGCATTCTCTTGATGAGCTTCAAGAGGTAGTCACCGGAAATGGTCTTCCAACAGTCTTGAAGGAGTTCCCAGAGATGCTTAGCACTTGTTGGCCCTTTTGCCTTCACTCTACGGTCCAGCTCACCCCAAACCATCTCGATTGGGTTCAGGTCTGGTGACTGTGGAGGCCAGGTCATCTGGCATAGCACCCCATCACACTCCTTCTTAGTCAAATAGCCCTTACACAGTCTGGAGGTGTGTTTGGGGTCATTGTCCTGTTGAAAAATAAATGATGGTCCAACTAAACGCAAACCGGATGGAATAGCATGCCGCTGCAAGATGCTGTGGTAGCCATGCTGGTATAGTGTGCCTTCAATTCTGAATAAATCCCCAACAGTGTCACCAGCAAAGCACCCCCACACCGTCACACCTCCTCCTCCATGCTTCATGGTGGGAACCAGGCGCGTAGAGTCCAGTTTAGAGTCAGCTCTCAAAGTGAGAGGGGTCGAGTAGTAGACCTCAAAGAGTGAAAAGCTGGGAGTTGTAGCTCCCGGGGAGCGAGACCAAGGTTGGGTCGCAGACAGTGGTCCGGGACCACAGGAGTCGGGGACCGGTGGCAGTGACAATGGAGAAGGTGCGACAGACAAAAACTAGGAGGACTGTCAGCATCAGAACCCCAAAAGAACTGATGGTACCAAGCACGGTGGGGTACAGGACCCTAGATCAGGAAAGAGCTTGAGACCCTTTAAAATTAACCTGTGGAGGATAGTCTCTTTATGAACTTTCCCCAAGAGCTCAGAGATTAAAGGCGACAGCACAACGCGGGGGATAGGGTTTTCCAGAAAAGCAACCCAACTGAAATCCCAAGTGCCAGCCATCAAGAGCACAGCTGCCATACACACAGGTAGCGGAGCCCCAACAGCTTCACGCCAAGGGGCCACAACGGACACTAAAAATTGTGCATGGAGGTAAAGATCCAGGCTATCAAACGACACCGGTGGGAGCGGACACCTGGACGGGCTCCCCTGTAGTGACTGTCATGCACAGAGATTCTGGTTTATCTTCAGTGTGAGTGTCGGCTTTATAATCTCCATCCAGCACCATGACTACCAACAGTGAGTGCCCTGGTTCCCCTGCACCCAGCGCTCCCAATAATCCCACCAAAACCCCAATGGCCGGGGCCTTCCCTACCTGCTCAGGGACTGACACCTTGCTGCCCCACACCATCTGCCCTGGTACTCCTTCCAGCAGAGGTGGTACTCCCCTTACCACAACCCGTCAGGTGGCGTCACAAACTTTTCCCCTGTAAATATCCTCTTTTCAAGGATCGGAGTGTTAACCGAGCCCGGGTCCGGACCCCTCGAGCCATGACCACCCCTGTCTGTGCCGGGGTGGCACAGTGGCAACTATAGGCTGCCATTAACTCCTTATTACCCTGAAGGCCACCAGAGTAATTGGGAAGAGCCGGGTAAAGTTTCGAGACTGTCACATCTAATGGATGCGGCCATTCCGGGTAGCTGCGGGCTGATACTTTTAGGCTGGGGAGCTTACAAAAATGTGTCTGTTCCCAGTCTCAGAATACCAGTCCCCAGCTGTAAGGCTTTATCCTAGCTGGCTATCAAAATTGGGGGGGGGGTGAACCGCACACGGGTTTTGTTTTGTTTTTTTTATTTATTTTACTGTACGATATAGACCCGCCCATCGGCAGCTGTGATTGGTTGCTGTCAGACATGCCCCCAAACTGAGTGACAGCTGTCTGACTGCAACCAATCACAGACGGGGAAAGCAGTGAATGTGTGTGTCGCGGGCGGCGTGGCGCTGCACTCGGTAACGCTTGGGTCTGGCGCTGCTGCTGCTCGGTGGCTCGAGCAGTGGGCCGGATCCGGGGATCAGAGCGGCGCTCCTTGCCCGTGAGTGAAAAGGGGGTTGGTTTGGTTTGGGGATTTAGTCCGTGACGCCACCCACGGGTTGTGGTGAAGGTGGGCACCACCGCTGCTGGTGACGGGGATCCCGGGAGCGATGGTTGGGAGCAGCTGGGATGTTGTTTTCCCCCTCCGTGGGTAGGGGTTGGTGGTCCCGGGGCCCGGTGGTGTGACGGAGAGGCAGGGTCGGTGAGGTGCAGGGTTGCAGGGACAGCGCGGCGCGGTGCCAGACGGCACGGTTGTACTCACTCAGCAATGAGGCACAAAGTCTCCGGTAAACCAAACGGCTGGATGGACGGGTCCCGCAGCCGGCTGCTGTATCTCTCCCCGGACAGGTGATGGTGGCTGTCTCTCCCAGCACCTTTGTGTACTGCCTTGACTACGGTGGCTTCCCAACGGTAGTCCGCTCCCCGGTGTTTGGGTGCTGGAGGAGCCCGTTCTGCCCGCAGGCGCTGGCCCTTGGGTCTCTAGCCTTGGCGGTGGCTGTATACCCTCATGGTGCAGACGGTTGCCTTCTAACGGGTCTTTGGCTGCTAGGAAACCCCTTGGGTTCTGGTCACACTCGGATTTGACTGTTGGCAGCTCCAAACCTGGTCGGGGTCCAATGGCCCTGCCTGTTTGTGCTAGCTTCACTTCGCTCCCCGGTCGGTACCGGCGGGCCACCGCCCTACCCCGGTCCTACGGTTTCGCGTCGATCCACCACTCCTGCAGACGGCCACTACCGTGTGCCAACCTTGCTGTTGGTGTCTGGACCACGAACCCAGACACTCTTCACCTTACTTCTCTCACTTCCAACTCTGAACTGTAACTGTCACTTTTCCCGCCTCCAGGCCTGTGAACTCCTCGGTGGGTGGGGCCAACCGCCTGGCTCCGCCCCACCTGGTTTGGACATCAGACACTGGAGGAAGGCAACAAGGGTTTTGTGTTTGGCTAATGTAACTGTCCGGGGGGGTGGGGTGTGTGTGTGTGTGTGTTACCTGTGACGACCTGGCTAGTCCAGGGCGCCACATATGAGCCTAATAAGCGGGTGCAGTGAATATATGAGGCTAATGAGCGGTATGGAAGAAGAATGAGAGTCTGTGGATGCAGTGTGACAGCCACAACAGTGATCGGTGAGTATGAAGTGGAGACAGACACTTAAAGGGGTTGTCCGACATAAACTCAAAAATTTTTGTTAAGCTAATCTGTGCTGTATTGTCATATAAAACACCCCTACATTGTTGTTTTTTGTTTTCTAACTTTTGTTCCTCTTGAATTCACCCTTTATTCTCTACTGCTCCTTGTTTACATTCAGCACAAGCAAACTGACCACTTCCTGTGCAAAACCTCAGTCAGAGCTGGCACCACCCAGCCTCACTGTCCAGCCCCGCCCTCTGCCCACCCCCTGCACACACATTCCCTGTCATATTCTTCCCCAGCACCTGACCTGTTATCACTACAGCATTGCAAATAACAGCCCCACATCGGGCTCTGCGCCGCACACGCGCACATCGGGCTCTGCGCCGCACACGCGCACATCGGGCTCTGCGCCGCACACGCGCACATCGGGCTCTGCGCCGCACACGCGCACATCGGGCTCTGCGCCGCACATCGGGCTCTGCGCCCCACACGCGCACATCGGGCTCTGCGCCCCACACGTGCACATCGGGCTCTGCGCCCCACACGCGCACATCGGGCTCTGCACCCCACACGCGCACATCGGGCTCTGCACCCCACACGCGCACATCGGGCTCTGCACCCCACACGCGCACATCGGGCTCTGCACCCCATACGCGCACATCGGGCTCTGCACCCCACACGCGCACATCGGGCTCTGCACCCCACACGCGCACATCGGGCTCTGCACCACACACACACACACACACACACACACACACACACACACATACATACATACATACATACATACATACATACATACATACATATGTGTCGCCCTGGGCAAGCCAGGGGACACAGATAACAACACCACTACACCCCACACTCCAGGTAGGCACACCTGCTAACCAGAAATCCTTGTTGCCTCCCTCCAGGAGTCTGTGATGCACACCAGGGGGTGGGCCAGGCGGTTGGCTCCGCCCACCAAGGAGCTCACAACTCTGGAGGCAGGAAGTAACCAGGCAGAAAAGCTCAGGGAGGAGCAGGAGTCGAGTCAGAGACATGAAGGAGTGAACAGGAGATTAGCCCAGGCAGGGCTTGAGTAAAGAAGCAGCTTAGCCCAGGCAGGGGCTAGAGTAAACAACAAGAAGTGACAGTGAAGGAAAGGAAAGTGGAAAAGGAGGAAAGCAAGAAGTGGAGAGAGCGCAGAGAGTGCACAGAGCCTGAGAGCCCAGCTGTGTGTAGGGCTAGAACAGCAAGGTCAGCGACGGCGGTGACTGTCCGGAGGGGGACCGTTTGGAAGTTCCTGGAAGGACCCCGTTGGCTGTGTGCCCGGTGGTCTGGAGCAGTGTTCCGAAGGACAGTCAGCACCAGGGCAGGGGCCTCTCGGACCCCGGCAAGGCTAGGAGTCGCCCAATTTGCCGAATCCGTCAGTGAAGGGGACGCAGATCCCCCAGCAACAAAGTCCCGATTGACGGCAACAGCCCGACCATTACCGGGGAGACACCGCCACCGCCAAGGCACCAGTTTCCCCAGGGCCAGCGCCTGCGGGCAAAGTGTAGAGCTCCTCCGGCCCAGATTGCAGTCGGGGAGCGGGTAACCGGAGGGAATCCACCGCTACCATCAGTCAAACAGGTGCAAGGAAGAGAGACGTCACCGTCACCTACCGGGAGTGCAGGTGCAACCGTCTGTGGGACCGTCCTACCAGCCGTTGGTTTACCGTACAAACTGTGTCCGTGTCTCAGGCTGAGTGAGTACCACAGTGCCGCAAGGCATAGCGCTGCCCCGCGTCCCTGCGCCCTCCAGGCCCTACACTTCACATCTCTTCACCGGGCCCCGGGATCACCAACCCCTACCCACGGAGGGGCAACACAACACCTGGCTGCTCCCATCACCATCCCCGGGACCCCCACACTGAGCAGCGGTGGTGCCATCACCGCAACCGTGGGTGGCGTCACGAACTATAATCCCAACAAACACCCCCCCCTTTCACTCACGGGCGAGGAGCGTCGCTCGAGAAACCCCGGGATCCGGCCTACGGCTTGAGCCACCACTGAGCAGCTGCCGGACCCGAGCAGAAGGGGTGAGCGCGGTGTGCTGACACCCTCCTCCCCGCCCGCGACAACTTGGTGCTGCGAACAGGATCTTACCGCTCTGCCGTCTGGTAGAGGTGCGCCTTGTTACCGCCGGAGGTATCCGGCAGAAAAATTTCAGAAGCCGCCATCTTTGGCGCGAAAAGTTCCCGCTCGAGCGTCTTCTCGAGCAGTAGAGGCGCGAAGGCCAAAACTCCGCCCCGAGAGAGGAGGGGCCGGAAAGAGCTAAGGGGGACGGAAACAAGATGTCTGCGCCCGACGGAGCCGCTGGAAGAGCGGTGGTCGCAGCCGCAGCGGCACCCGCGGATGGGAATGGGCCTGCCCAGGTCCCGGCCGTACTGGCGGGAGGTGCCGCGGCCCCCGCGCTTGCTCAGGTCATGCCGTTTTCCTTGCCCTATGCACCCGGAGCTGCCTGGCTACCGCAGTATGACGGGAAACCGGATGCCTTGCAGGCCTTCCGGAAAAAGCTTAACCCGTTGCTAGAGCTGTACCCCCTGACTGATAAGCAACGTGCAGCGATAGTGCTGGGCCAGTTAACCGGTGCGGCGGAGCAGGAAGCGGAGACCTGGGCCGAGGGGGACCGGCTCTCTGTAGCCACCATCTTCGAGAAGCTACAGACTGCCTTCGAGACCCGGACTGAAGCTGAGCTGAGGATGCAGTTTTACCAGTGCCGGCAGCGAGCTGGGGATAGCATTCGGGACTATGCCCTACGTCTGCAGACCGCCCTCCGCACGCTAAAGCGGGTGAACTCTATTAATGAGGCGGATAGCAACAAGATGTTAGTGGAGCAATTCGCACAGGGGATGAGGTCCCCTGAGGATCGTAAACAACTCCGGCTGTGGGCTCTGGAACACCCTGATGTGGACTTTGCTGTGTTAAAGGAGCGAGCTATCAAAGCACTACAGCCCCCAGCTGCTGAAGCTCTGGAACCTGTCCCGTGGCCCGTCGAGACAGCTCCTGTTGTGGCGGCCCCAGCCAAACCAACCTCCTTACTACCTGCAGCCTCGAGCAGCGCAGTGGAAGAACTGGCAGCCCAGGTCCGTCGCCTGGATGGAGACCTTGCTAAAATCCTTGCTGCACTACAACCTCTGACCAGATCTCAGCCCCCAGCGCAGATACAGCTTGCTGACAGTCCCGAAGATGTTCCCTGGATGCAGCAGAGAAGCGCTAACAACCCGCGGAGCAGACCTCCAATCTGCTACAAGTGCCGTAAGCCGGGCCATGTTTACCGACAGTGCCCGTTAAACGAGCAACCCCTGGGGCCCCGGGCCAATCCTCAGGAGTAGAACACCGTGGCCCCCCGGACTGGCGAGACCGATACGTCGGGGCCCGCCCTATCATCCCTGTGGCTGTGGACGGCATACCCGTGATGGCTCTCTTGGACACTGGATCACAGGTAACTACCATACCGTACACATTGTATCAGCGATATTGGGCCACAGACGAGCTAGCGCCTCCAGACAATAGTATAAATTTGATTGCCGCTAATGGACTTCCATTGACCCAGGTGGGGTATAAAGAGGTGGCTATGACAGTGGGGCAAGCTGAACTGCAACACCAGGGCATGATTGTGATCATGAATGAGCCTAGTGATCATAACCCGAAAATAGTGTTGGGGACCAATGTGATGGAACACTGCATGGCTGATGTGCTGAACCTTTTGCAGCAGCTAGCCGCCACGGCGGCGGGGAGCCGGCAGAGGGCTGTGCAACGTGAGATCCGCGCCCTGATGTACCGCCAGCATGTAAGCTCAACCGGAGGGGAGATTGGTGGAGTGCGAGTGATGGATGTTGCTCCATTGACTGTGCCCCCTAGAAGTGAGATGATGATCTGGTGTAGGGCAGCAGTAGGGCCTCAGGGGCGTGATTACCCTGCAATGATGGAGCCCATGCCTTCTGAGCACTGGCCCACTGTAGTGGCCGCCCGAGGGGTGGTAGATGTGAAGAAAGGGAGAGTGCCTGTGAGAGTGTTAAACTGTGGGGAAGAGGAGGTTAGGCTTCCCCGGTATGCCACCATTGCCAAACTGCTCACCCTAGACCCTCACACTATCCAGGAAGCCCGTCCATCCACACTCCCACCTACCACCAGCACTTCCCCACCCCAGGGGGACACCAAGGAGTGGCACCAACAGCTACATGTGGGCACTGATGATACCCCTACACATCACAGGGCAGGGGTACACAGGGTAGTGCAGGAGTACGAACAGGTTTTCAGTAAGCACCCCCTAGACTTTGGGCAGATCAAGGGGGTCCAACACCACATTCCCACGGGTGAACATCCCCCTATCAAAGAGAGGTACAGACCTATTCCCCCTGCACATTATCAGTGTGCCAAGGATATGTTGAAGAATATGAAGGAGGCAGGGGTTATTCGGGACAGTTGTAGTCCCTGGGCCGCTCCGTTGGTACTGGTCAAGAAGGATGGTACCATGCGGATGTGTGTGGACTACCGGAAGATCAACCAGATAACCCATAAAGATGCCTATCCATTGCCTCGTATTGAAGAATCTTTGGCTGCACTGAGAACTGCAAACTACTTCTCGACCCTTGACCTCACCAGCGGATACTGGCAAGTGGCCGTGGCCCCCGAGGACCGGGAGAAGACCGCCTTCACCACCCCGATGGGGCTATGCGAATTCAATAGCATGCCGTTTGGGCTGTGCAATGCCCCCGGGACTTTCCAACGGTTGATGGAGTGCTGTCTGGGACATTTAAACTTCGAGACCGTCCTGCTGTATTTGGATGATGTGATTGTTTATTCCCAGACGTATGAGGCCCATCTGGAGCACCTGGCCGAGGTGTTCGCGTCCCTTGCCAAGTTCGGGATGAAGTTGAAGCCCTCGAAGTGCCATCTGCTGAAACCCAGGGTGCAGTATCTAGGACACGTGGTGAGTGCGGATGGTGTCGCCCCCGACCCTGAGAAGATCACTGCCATCCAGAGCTGGCCGAGACCAACCACAGTGAGCGAAGTAAGGCAGTTCCTGGGTCTGGTTGGGTACTATCGGCGCTTTATAAAGGGGTACACGAAGATGGCTGCCCCCATGCAAGATCTCCTCGTGGGACAGACCAAAGGTGGTAGACCTATTGGAGCCCCACTGTTGTGGGAGGACAAGCATGAGGAGTCCTTTGGCCAGTTGAAGGCGGCCTTGACCGGAGAAGAGGTCTTGGCGTACCCTGACTATGGGCGCCCGTTCATCCTCCACACGGACGCCAGTAACGTGGGGCTAGGAGCGGTCTTGTCCCAGGTCCAGGATGGGAAGGAGAAGGTGATTGCCTACGCCAGCCGAAAACTCCGGCCGACCGAGAGGAACCCTGAGAACTATAGCTCCTTCAAGCTCGAGCTATTGGCATTGGTGTGGGCTATCACAGAGCGGTCCCGCCACTACCTGGCGGCGGCAAAATTCACCGCGTTTACGGACAACAATCCGCTAACTCACCTGGACACGGCCAAGTTGGGCGCGCTGGAGCAGCGGTGGGTAGCCCGGTTAGCCAACTATGATTTCACCATAAAGTACCGAGCTGGTCGTGTCAACATCAATGCAGATGCACTCTCCCGGATGCCCCATTTGTCAGAAGAGGGGTGTGAGGATGACGACCTCGAGGAGATTGAGTTGCCTGCGTTTCACCAGCCGCCTACTGAGAGGGTACAAGTATGTCAGCAACGGGCGGACCTGGACCCGTGGCCCAGTCAAGAGTGGCAGGACGCCCAGGACCAAGCACCGGCTGTCCGCCTTGTCAAGACCCTGGTGGAACAAGGTGCTATGGGAATGGACCCTGCCGCTCCAGCCGAAGCCCAACGCTTGTGGAAAGAACGAAAACGGCTCTACCTACACCAAGGGAGGCTGTACCGTGAGCTGATCAACCCAAAGACCCATGAGAAAATATGCCAGTTGATCGTTCCTCAAGCTGAGGTTGCTACCGTCCTGCGGGCATACCATGATGGTGCTGGCCACTTCGGGTGGAAGAAGCTGGAGATGCTGTTGAGGGAGCGGTTCTATTGGAGTGGGATGCGTGAATCGGTGGAAGCCTGGTGCCGAGAGTGCGGTCCTTGTACACTAAGGAGAAAGGACGAGACTAGCCAGAGGGCACCGTTACATCCCATAGTCACCCATCAGCCGCTGGAGCTGGTCGCCCTGGACCATGTCAAACTCACCCCTAGCCGAAGTGGGTACACCTACGCGTTGACCATGGTAGACCACTACTCAAGATTCATGGTGGTAGTCCCCGTTAAGGACTTGACTGGTCGAACCGCTGCCCGAGCGTTCCAGGCCTATTTTTGCCGACCTCATGGGTACCCCGAGAAGGTGCTGACTGACCAAGGCCCGGCTTTTGAAGCAGAAGTGTTTCACGAGTTCTGCCAGTTGTACGGCTGCAAGAAGATCCGGACCACTCCGTACCACGCCCAAACCAACGGCATGTGCGAGAAAATGAATCACTTGGTCCTGGGGCTCCTCAAGACGCTACCGCTGGAAGAACGGAACATGTGGCCGGAAAAGATACCCGACTTGGTCGACATGTACAATAATATCCCATCCAGCTCGACGAAGTGCACCCCAGCGTATCTGATGAGGGCCCGGCCTGGCCGCCTGCCGGTGGATCTGGAGATGGGGTTGGAGGCTCAGGAAGCACTCCCTTCAACGGCAGAGTGGGAAAGTCGGAGGAGGGCCCAGTACCGGCAAATCCAGGAGTATGTGGAGAAAAACCTCAGTCGAAGTCGAGAACAGCAAGAGCACCGGTTCAACCAGAAGGCGCCTGCAGGTCCTTTCCAGCCAGGAGATGTGGTGCTGAAACGAAAGAGAAAAGCCCACAAACTGGATGACCAGTGGGAGCAAGTCCCTTACGTCGTACAACCCACCGAGTGGGACAATGGGAAGACCTACCAGATCAGTCGTGACCAAGGGGGCACCCTGGCCACAGTTTCTCGGGACCATCTAAAGAAATGCCCCCCAGCGTTAAAAGCAGAGGCTGAAGTACCGGTTCCTCCACCAGTGGAAAAGGCAGCAGAGGTAATCCACACTGTAATGGGTGACTTCCCAGCAAACTGGCCTACACAGAACGGCGCGGTGATACTTCCAGTGATACTGTTCCCACAACCCGTGGATGAAGAAGTAGTGAAAGCGGTTAACCGTGAGCCAGAACCAGTGCCAGTGCCCAGGGATGAACCTGTACCCAGCCCCCCTGCACCTCCGCCTGCCCCACACTATAGCAGGGAGGAGGAACCGATTGTTCCCTCTACCCCACTGTCTAGCACCACTGACACCGGGCCCCGAAGGTCCACCCGTTCCAACCTAGGTAGACCCCCACTTAGGTACAGGGAGACCGTTCTATGAGTAAGAGGGGCCCGCAAATGTAAAAGAGTGTTGTGTGTTTGTTTGAAAGTTTTGAAAAATGAAAAACACTGATTGAACCGAGTTTTCACCTGATTGTCAGCTGTGATTAGCAACCGGCAGGAGCCGGCACCGTTGTCCCCGTGGGGACCGTTAAAAGTTTAAAAATGCATGGGAACTAGCCATGGACAAGCCCGTGAACTCTGCAGGGCAACCACAAACGTTAGTGGCTTGTAAATATGTTGGGTACCGTTACCGTTTCCGCAGGCCGCCTCCGGAGAGGCAGGTTGGAGGGAGGGCCCTGAGCAGAGCAGGCCAGGGCCCAGCCACCAAAGGGACCGGTGGCTACCCTCTGGAGGGAAGGACAGATCCCGCTCGGGTGACTTGTGCTGGACTGTGGGTCAAGGGGTGCTGCCTGGGTTTTAGGGGCAGCATCAGGGCCAGGTTGCTTGGGTGGGAGAGAGCGGAAACCGTGACCGTACACCGTTGCAACGTTAAAAGAAAATGTGCCTCCCGTCTTGGGAAGAGTTATTGAAATGTATATATGTTTAACCCTGTTATCCCCTTTTTACAGAAAAATAAAACCGGTGTAGGACGGCAGCCCGCGGACGGTCTGCATTTTGCTAAGGGGGAATGTGTCGCCCTGGGCAAGCCAGGGGACACAGATAACAACACCACTACACCCCACACTCCAGGTAGGCACACCTGCTAACCAGAAATCCTTGTTGCCTCCCTCCAGGAGTCTGTGATGCACACCAGGGGGTGGGCCAGGCGGTTGGCTCCGCCCACCAAGGAGCTCACAACTCTGGAGGCAGGAAGTAACCAGGCAGAAAAGCTCAGGGAGGAGCAGGAGTCGAGTCAGAGACATGAAGGAGTGAACAGGAGATTAGCCCAGGCAGGGCTTGAGTAAAGAAGCAGCTTAGCCCAGGCAGGGGCTAGAGTAAACAACAAGAAGTGAAAGTGAAGGAAAGGAAAGTGGAAAAGGAGGAAAGCAAGAAGTGGAGAGAGCGCAGAGAGTGCACAGAGCCTGAGAGCCCAGCTGTGTGTAGGACTAGAACAGCAAGGTCATTGACGGCGGTGACTGTCCGGAGGGGGACCGTTTGGAAGTTCCTGGAAGGACCCCGTTGGCTGTGTGCCCGGTGGTCTGGAGCAGTGTTCCGAAGGACAGTCAGCACCAGGGCAGGGGCCTCTCGGACCCCGGCAAGGCTAGGAGTCGCCCAATTTGCCGAATCCGTCAGTGAAGGGGACGCAGATCCCCCAGCAACAAAGTCCCGATTGACGGCAACAGCCCGACCATTACCGGGGAGACACCGCCACCGCCAAGGCACCAGTTTCCCCAGGGCCAGCGCCTGCGGGCAAAGTGTAGAGCTCCTCCGGCCCAGATTGCAGTCGGGGAGCGGGTAACCGGAGGGAATCCACCGCTACCATCAGTCAAACAGGTGCAAGGAAGAGAGACGTCACCGTCACCTACCGGGAGTGCAGGTGCAACCGTCTGTGGGACCGTCCTACCAGCCGTTGGTTTACCGTACAAACTGTGTCCGTGTCTCAGGCTGAGTGAGTACCACAGTGCCGCAAGGCATAGCGCTGCCCCGCGTCCCTGCGCCCTCCAGGCCCTACACTTCACATCTCTTCACCGGGCCCCGGGATCACCAACCCCTACCCACGGAGGGGCAACACAACACCTGGCTGCTCCCATCACCATCCCCGGGACCCCCACACTGAGCAGCGGTGGTGCCATCACCGCAACCGTGGGTGGCGTCACGAACTATAATCCCAACAAACACCCCCCCCCTTTCACTCACGGGCGAGGAGCGTCGCTCGAGAAACCCCGGGATCCGGCCTACGGCTCGAGCCACCACTGAGCAGCTGCCGGACCCGAGCAGAAGGGGTGAGCGCGGTGTGCTGACACCCTCGACACATACATACATACATACATACATACACACACTCACACACACACACACACACACACACACACACACACACACACACACACACACACACACAGCGTTCTGCACCGACCCCCCCCCCCCCCCGCTAGCCCCATAGGGAACACATGTTGGGAATACATACTCACCCGTCCTCGGTCCCCGCTGCTCCTACATGTTCGCACGCTGTCTGTGCTCTGGACATATCAGCACAGTAGTGACGTTGTGGCGCCCCTGACCTGGTCAGGCACCACTGAGTACTGCACCCATGCTGGGGACAGTACAAAACAGGTAATCCAGAAGGCTGACCGAGGTGTGACTACACAGGCGCATAGTGATCAGGTCTCACACATGTACCTTTGGGAGGACCCCTGGGGATCCCAGGAGGGGGCGAGGCCTCCATCTCCACTCAAGGGGTGTGGTAGAGAGCCTGGTTGCTAGGTGACGTAGGCAAGAACAGGAGAGGAGGGGCAGTGAGCCAGTTAGTGAGTGCAGCTCAGGGAGAGCAGACGCATGCAGCAGACCCTGCAGTCTGTCACAATCTGACAGCGTACGCGCAGTGACTACTGACGGGGGAGAACGGTCACCTAGTGGTGCCGTCTGAAATCCACACAAGGCTAAAGAGAGAGCAATGGAGTGGAGAGTAAGAGGACTGCTAGGGAGGTACCAGGCCCGCAGGGGTAACAGGTCCCAGTGCGGAGATAGATCCAGCTTTCTTCTGCCAAACCTGCCGGTGTGGGGCCCTCAAAGCCCACACCACACCACCACAGAGTCCGCAGCCACGTAGCAAAGTGAGGGCCCATAGTTCACAGGAGGCAAGCAGCCGGAGTGACCTGGTCCAGGCTACAAGCAAACGGGCCGAAACGAGGGGAGCAGCAACTTCCCTGGGTGACCCCCATAGGGACTGCAAGTCGGGGTTACCACAAACAACAGAGGGCTAAGGAAGGCGAGTCAGTAGCCACCCTCATCAGTCAGCCTGAAGGACACCTGGTTCCAGCCTGGTTCATCCCAGCTACGCCCGGGTTACTCACCCTGCCACCATCAGTGAGTAAAACCCCTGAAAGACATTCTGCTTGTGTTGAGTTATTCTGCGCCTTGTGGTTCCACACACTTACACAGGGCCCTGGGGCTTGCCTCACTCTCAGGAGGCTATTACAACTGACTGCACCCACCATCAGCCCCAGGCATCCCTTAACCTGCAGTGGCGGTCTCCACTGACCGCAATTCTGAGAGTGGCGTCACGACAATCCTAAATAGAAGATCTCCTACCTGTGACAAGATCCAGCTGCGTGGAGTCCCTGAAGGTAATGCACCGACACAACACTGGTGGGGCTTCACATCTGGCGTCACGAACAGGATAAGGACTAGACCTGTTCAGACAGGTGACCATGTGCCTGGGCGGTCCGCTTGAAAAATTGGAAGCGCCGCCATATTGCCACCATGAAAAGCGCGCTGAAAAACAACAGCAGCCCGCGCTGGGAGAAGTTACCGCCCACGAAGAGGTGTGGCTACCCAGAGATCCCCTGCAGAGTCCTGGTCTCGCAAGTGATGAGAGCGGAGGCGTTCAGAGACGTCGGGAAGGAAAGGGAGCCATAAGCCTGCTGCTGGGAGAGGAGTTGCAGGAAGTGAAGGAATTGGCACTTCGGCTGCAAGAAGAAGTCAGAAGTCTGCTGCTGAGAGAGGACCTGGAGAGCAGCGACGACGCGGCGAAGATGGCGTCTGAAGACAGAAACTCAGAGCCAGGCTCCGCAGCCTGGTGGGCCCGGGAGCTTGCCCAGTTCAGCAACCGGCTGGAGGCGAGAATCGTGCAACAGATCAGAGAGGGACGCACGGAGCTTCTGGAGATGGCTGCAGCGGTTCAGGCCTATGAGAGGAGAGCCACGCGACGAGCGCCAGACCGAGCGGCGACGACTCCGACCCCGATGATGCTACTGATGGGTGAGTCCGGTGTTGCCCCTGCCAGCGCGAGTGCCCCGACCCCTGCTGCCACGTCCGCGGTCCCTGGAGAGATGCCCGGCGCGACGACGCCGAACCAGGCCGCAGAAGCGCCCAGCGCGGCCCGCCAAGTCCAGGCCGCAGAAGCGCCCAGCCCGGCCCGCCAAGATCCCTCCGCAGCCGCGACCCTCCTCCACACCGCTGGGGTGAAGATTACCCAGGCCGCCGCCATGATGGACGCGGCCCGCCAAGACCCCACCGCTGCCGCGACGCTGATCCGCGCCGCAAGTGAGGCGCTGAACCAGGCCGCAGCAGAGATGCCCTGCCCGGCCCGCCAAGCCCAGATCGCCGCGGCGTCGCCTAGCTCAGCCCGCCAAGAACTGGCCGCAACAGCGATGCTGACCCAGGTCGCTGCAGCGACGCCCGGCCCGCACAGATCCCATCGCAGCTGCGACGCCGAACCAGGCCGCAGAAGCGCCCAGCGCGGCCCGCCAAGACAAAACTATACAAGTATTTACCCCGGCCTGCAAGGCCAGAGCAGACACCGCTCCCCAGTCCAAGGAAGTCCCTGCTAGGAAGTCCCTGCTGGGAGAGGACCCCGAATACTGGAAGCTGAAGGCTGATCTAGAGGCCCAGTTCCCACAGGAGATGGTGGACCGGTATCTGCTCCCCCCGCACACCCACAGGAAGACTCCGGCAATATCCACGCCAAAAAGTCCACCGCCCTGGCCAGCTGATGAACACCCATCCCCAGCACTGCCACCACAGGAGTGCTCAGAAGAACTAAGGGGGAGGGGAGGACAGAAGGCTGAGGAGCTGACCCCGGAGCCATCAGCAGTGGATCCATGCCCAGAGCCGGAGATGTTGCCATATTCCCGCTGGGATGAAGAGAGCCCGACACCCTCCGCTGAGGAAGATCTGTCCAGGTACATTACCTGGGAGCCTGCAAGCGGTGAGATAGCAGTCAGGCAGGACCCAGCCCGCAGGACACGGCGCCGCAGCAGGACAAGGGATCCACCTGCACAGCAGTCTCCAGATAAGAAGGATGAAGTAACAGCCAGAGACTTGGAAGAGAAACGGTCTTTAAGGAGAGCTAAATCCCAGGTCAGAGGCCCACTTTGTCGTGGAATTGTAGAGGAATTTAGTTTAAAATCTGGATACGGTTTCATAGTTGCACCTGGTATGAAAGAAGGCATCTTTGTGAACAGAAGGGATGTTAGAGCCCATTTGCCTAGAGGACATCCAGGAAGAAACTTACAGATGGGAGATTCAGTGGAGTTTACCAAGCATCAAGGAGAAAGAGGATGGTATGCCCTAGATGTTACACCATGTCCCAGAAATCCCTACAGAGACAAAGAAGAAGAGGAAAGAAAAGATAAAGAACCCATTGATGAGACCACTACAGATGATGACAGAGATGGAGAAAGCAACAGGTGCCACAGCCCTACAGGCCCAAGCCCTGGTAAGGAGGAATCTGTGTAAAGCATGTAAAGTAAAGTACAGAAGTTAAAGTTTGAAGTTTTGCAACGTTTACAAGTTTAAGAAATGTGCCCACATGAACTAGTGTGAGAAACCCATGAACCTTAAGGCTATGAACTGGCTATAGCCACAAACTCTCGCAGTGTAAATAGTTACCCCAGAGGTACCACCACCAGAGCCAGCCTGTTTAGGGGCCTGGCTCGCCTGCAACCAGGGAGCACGCCTGTTTATGGGGCCTGGCTCACCTGCAACCAGGGAGCACGCCTGTTTATGGGGCCTGGCTCTCCACCACAAAGAGGGTACCTGGTCAGCACCAACTGTGGAGGCCGCCTCTACATCCTGCCAGAAGAGGCTGAAGGCGCGGCTCCACCAGGCCAGGTATACCCTGAAACCACCAGCCCATGAAAGCCGCCTCTACATCCTGCCAGAAGTGGCTGAAGGCGCGGCCAACGGGAGAGGCAGATTGGAGGAAAGGTCTGGGGAAATGGATGGCCCAGACCTGGTTACCAAAAGAAACCGGTGACCTGCCTCCTGAGAGGGTTTTGGGTGGGTTAACGGACTTGTGGGTGGAGGATGGTGATGTATGGTACCTGGTGGTTTTAAAATGTTTTACCATGTTTTACTGTTTTATGCATTTTAAAATGTTGTCTTGCAGCCCGAGGACGTGCTGGTGATAACTAAGGGGGAATGTGGCGCCCCTGACCTGGTCAGGCACCACTGAGTACTGCACCCATGCTGGGGACAGTACAAAACAGGTAATCCAGAAGGCTGACCGAGGTGTGACTACACAGGCGCATAGTGATCAGGTCTCACACATGTACCTTTGGGAGGACCCCTGGGGATCCCAGGAGGGGGCGAGGCCTCCATCTCCACTCAAGGGGTGTGGTAGAGAGCCTGGTTGCTAGGTGACGTAGGCAAGAACAGGAGAGGAGGGGCAGTGAGCCAGTTAGTGAGTGCAGCTCAGGGAGAGCAGACGCATGCAGCAGACCCTGCAGTCTGTCACAATCTGACAGCGTACGCGCAGTGACTACTGACGGGGGAGAACGGTCACCTAGTGGTGCCGTCTGAAATCCACACAAGGCTAAAGAGAGAGCAACGGAGTGGAGAGTAAGAGGACTGCTAGGGAGGTACCAGGCCCGCAGGGGTAACAGGTCCCAGTGCGGAGATAGATCCAGCTTTCTTCTGCCAAACCTGCCGGTGTGGGGCCCTCAAAGCCCACACCACACCACCACAGAGTCCGCAGCCACGTAGCAAAGTGAGGGCCCATAGTTCACAGGAGGCAAGCAGCCGGAGTGACCTGGTCCAGGGTACAAGCAAACGAGCCGAAACGAGGGGAGCAGCAACTTCCCTGGGTGACCCCCATAGGGACTGCAAGTCGGGGTTACCACAAACAACAGAGGGCTAAGGAAGGCGAGTCAGTAGCCACCCTCATCAGTCAGCCTGAAGGACACCTGGTTCCAGCCTGGTTCATCCCAGCTACGCCCGGGTTACTCACCCTGCCACCATCAGTGAGTAAAACCCCTGAAAGACATTCTGCTTGTGTTGAGTTATTCTGCGCCTTGTGGTTCCACACACTTACACAGGGCCCTGGGGCTTGCCTCGCTCTCAGGAGGCTATTACAACTGACTGCACCCACCATCAGCCCCAGGCATCCCTTAACCTGCAGTGGCGGTCTCCACTGACCGCAATTCTGAGAGTGGCGTCACGACAATCCTAAATAGAAGATCTCCTACCTGTGACAAGATCCAGCTGCGTGGAGTCCCTGAAGGTAATGCACCGACACAACACTGGTGGGGCTTCACAACGTCACCGCTGTGCTGAAGAGAGCACAGACAGCCGGGTAGTGATGTGAAGCTGCGCTCCCTCTCATCAGCGCTTTCAAATGTACCGGCATCTGTGATCGGTGATCTGTGATGCCGATACATTTGAATGTGCAATCCTGAGCAGGGGCCCGGTGCTGACGCTGACACCACGGCAGCCGCCGCCAGGCCCCTCCCCCAGGTCACGGACCCCACAGCAGTGCAGGGGGAGGTTGCGGGGAGAGTGCGGGGTGCGGAGGAATGTGTGGGAGAGTGCAGGGATGGGAAGCGGGGCTCATCGCACTGTAGCCGCCCAGCAGGGAGGCGACATGCTGTTCCAGATTTGCATGTCAACATGGTCCTGCCCAGGGGAGAGGGGCTGACAGCAGGGCAGGTAAGTGCTCTCTATCTACTTACCTGCCCCAATGTAGCCCAATAGGGTAATAATAAAAAAAAAAAGTCAAAAGAAGCCGGATAACCCCTTTAAGAATGGTTGAAATAAACGCTGTGAAACCAGACTCAAACCGTCAGTGTGAATACACCTGCGGGTTAGCAGCGTTATTTCTTGACAACATTGAAGTCAATGGGTGAAAAATGCTGCTAAACCGGACTCATAATTGACATGCTGAAGATTTTTTTTTTTTTTCTGCATCAAAAACAAAACCGAAACCAGAGGGAAATAAACCACATTGCGTGCACAGCAAATAAAAAAACCCATAGACTTTGCTGATTTCATGAGACGTGCAGATTTAGATGCAGATTTAAATAAAACAAAAAAAACATCAAATACCGCAGTGTGTGCACAGGACTTAAGGGTCTGTGCCCACGTAGCAGATTTGTGTGCAGATTTTCTGCACACAACTGCATGTTTTGGCAGAAAAAACGCACATTTTTTTTAATTGCAATTTTTTTTTTTTTTTTGTTTACATTTTATTTTTATCACGCGGGTCGGTCAGGCGCTGTACCACAGCAATTTTTTATTTTTATTTTTTGCCAGGTCTCTGGCTCACATTACAGCTTGGACCCTCGTCACTGCCCGGAGCGGTTCCCGCGCCGCTTCTGGTAGTTCAGCATTCAGGACGCAGGGAGAGGGATTGCTTACTTGTCCCTGGTGATCAGGTTCCTGTAACGATACCACAGGGACCTGATTGCTGCCATGGTAACCCTGGGTCGTCACCATAATGACCCAGAGTTACTGAGCTATGGAGAGCCTCACACACCATGCCGGATGCATATGACGCGTCCACGGGGTCTTTGGGGTTACTTGTTACCGGGCCGGTGTAGGGAAAGGGGTGTCACAGCGGCCAGGCCCAGTTCCGTGACCCCGGCGGTGTCAATAAGGATGGAGATAGGATGTATTTACAGGGGAGAGAGTTTGTATTCGTGACGCCACCTGTGGTATGCAGCAAGGTATTATCTGTCGCAGCGGGCAGTATATCTTCTGGAGCAGATGGTGACGCAGCTGAGATGGTGCAGCTCTCCACAGGCAGGACTAGGCCCCAGGGAGGATGAGGGGAGTAGGAGCGCAGGGCTGGGGCGAACAAAGAAAGGGAGTGACACAGGGGTTAAAGTTCTTTACTCACTGAGATGTCGCCACCCTTGGGATGCGGGACTTCGCTGTCATGGGCTGCAGTCGATTCCGTATAATTCTGAGGTCAGAACCAGTGTGTTGTTGTGTGAGTCCCTGTGGCTTGAAGCTACGCTGGAACCAGAGTCCTCGGATTGGCTCCGTTCCTGTCCCGTATAACAGGCAGCATGAGTCCGTTACTGGTGCCGCTCGCTCTTTGTCCCGATTCCTGGCTCTATATGCTGCTGTGCGATGGGCACTATAGGTTTGCCGCAAGACTTGAAATCTTCCGCCCAGCGGATTCTGCTGGTGGGACTTGAAGTGCCCACCAGCATAGGGTCCTGCACTCTGTTCCATGGGCTCTATCCTGAGGAAGCAACAGTGCCTTGCGAAAGTATTCGGCCCCTTTGAATTTTTCAACCTTTTCCCTCCATTTCAGGCTTCAAACATAAAGATAAAAAAAATTTTAAATTTTTTTTGGTAAAGAATCAACAACAATTGGACACAATTGTGAAGTTGAAGGAAATGTATTGCTTATTTTAAACTTCTTTAAAAAATAAATAACTGAAAATTGGGGCGTGCAATATTATTCATCCCCTGTGAGTTAATACTTTGTAGCGCCCCCTTTTGCTGCGATTATAGCACAAGTCTCTTGGGGTATGTGTCTATCAGTTTTGCACATGGAGAGGCTGAAATTCTCGCCCATTCTCTCTTTGTAAACAGCTGGAGCTGAGTGAGGTTGGATGGAGAGCGTTTGTGAACAGCAGTTTTCAGCTCTTTCCACAGATTCTTGATTGGGTTCAGGTCTGGACTGTGACTTGGCCACTCTAACACTTGGATACATTTATTTGTGAACCATTCCATAGTAGATTGTGCTTTATGTTTGGGATCATTGTCTTGTTGGAAGACAAATCTCCGTCCTAGTCTCGGGTCTTTTTCAGACTCCAACAGGTTTTCTTCAAGAACGGTCCTGTATTTGGCTCCATCCATCTTCCCATCAATTTTCACAATCTTCTCTGTCCCTGCTGAAGAAAAGCAGGCCCAAACCATGATGCTGCCACCACCATGTTTGACAGTGGGGATGGTGTGTTCAGGGTGATGAGCTGTGTTGCTTTTACGCCAAACCAATCGTTTGGCATTGTGCCAAAATAGTTTGATTTTGGTGTCATCTGACCAGAGCACCTTCTTCCACATGTTTGGTGTCTCCAGGTGGCTTGTGGCAAACTTTAAACAACACTTTTTATGGATATCTTTGAGAAATGGCTTTCTTCTTGCCACTCTTCCATAAAGGCCAGATTTGTGCAGTGTACGACTGATTTGTTGTGCTATGGACAGACTCTCCCACCTCAGCTGTAGATCTCTGCAGATCCTCCAGAGGGATCATGGGCCTCTTGGCTGCATCTCTGATCAGTCTTCTCCTTGTGTGAGATGACAGTTTGGATGGACGGCCGGGTCTTGGTAGATTTGCAGTGGTATGATTCTCCTTCCATTTCAATATGATCGCTTGCACAGGGCTGCTTGGGATGTTTAAAGTTGTGGAAATCTTTTTGTAACCAAATCCGGCTTTAAACTTTTCTCCAACAGTATCACGGACCTGCCTGTTGTGTTCCTTGATCTTCATGATGCTCTCTGCGCTTTACACAGAACACTGAGACTATCACAGAGCAGGGGCATTTATACGGAGACTTGATTACACACAGGGGCTTATATTTATCATCATTCAGAGATCCTCAATGAACTCTAGAGTGAGTTTGCTGCACTGCAAGTAAAGGGGATGAATAATATTGCACGCTCCAATTTTCAGTGTATTCTTTTTTACAAAAGTTTAAAATAAGCAATAAATTTCATTCAACTTCACAATTGTGTCCCACTTGTTGTTGATTCTTCAGCATAACAGTACAATTTTTATCTTTATGTTTGAAGCCTGAAATGTGGGAAAAAGTTGAAAAATTCAAGGGGCCGAATATTTTTGCAAGGCACTGTATAGTGCAGCTCTCCTCTCAGTGACCGTGTTCTCCCCTTTCTGTACTCAATTCAGGTCCTGGGACAAATTTCTTCAGCCTCCCGTCCCCAGGACCCCTCTCCTGCAGCACTGTTCCTTTCTTCCTCCGGCCCCACTTCCTTCTCTGTGCTGCTGGCTTCACCCACTCACTAGCTGGCTGTGTGTGATGGATTGTCATATACACCGGTAAATTACCTCCTCCTTACCTGAAATGAGGTGCAGCACCTGAAGCCACAGGGGTGCCACACATGAGGTGAAGTGTCAGAGCTGCGAGTGCAACCCTGACAGATCTAATCCACTGCAGTGATAGAGCACGAGCAGCGGGTTATAAAAGTCGCAGGAAAAAACAAACAATTGACGCGGCTTCTTTTTTCTGCACCAAAATGTGCAAGGAAAAGATGCGGTTTTCCTTGCAGTATTGATGAAAGTCTGCAATAAAAAATGCATGAAAAAAAAAAATACAGCGTGGGCACAATCCTAACTTGCTGTGCACATGTTGCAGATTTTTAGGCTGTGTGACCACGCTGCATTTCTTTTTTTTTTTTTGTGCTTTTTCATGTGGTTTTTTACTTACAGATTTTAAATCAATACTGGAAGGAAAAACACATCCCAGCAAAGTCTGAGAATCTTCACTTGTTCTGCACATGTTGCAAACTTTTTTCTTGAAGATTTTTGTACAGAAAAAAAGAAGCTGTGTCAGTTTCTGCGTTTGTTTTTTTTTTTTCTATCTCTTTTGTCTGATATCCAGTGCAGAGCGCGAGCTCGATCACTGCAGAGTGTTAGATCTGTTAGTGTTGCACTCACAGCCCTGACACTTCGCCTCTCATGCATCCGGCATGGTGTGTGAGGCGATCTGTAACTCAGTAACCCTGGGTTATCATGGTGATGACCCTGGGTTGCCATGGCAGCAAGGGGGTCCCTGTGATCACATTACAGGGACCCAATCGACAGGGAGAGATAAGTGATTCTTCTCCCTGCCTCCCTGCCTCCTGAATGTCACATTGATCGCAGCTTTCAGAGGATTAAACTGCCAGGAGCGGCGCGACCGGCCCAACAATGTATGGAATGGATGACTTTGTCTGAATCTGACAGAAGCCAAAATGATATTGACCTGTAGTGAACTGTGACCGGGATCCATGGAGGAGGTGAGACCTACGAGTCATTTTAGAACAGGTGCACATTGAGTTTTTGTGAGTTGGTCAAAATCGATTAGTTTTTCAAACAGAAAGCTCTTTAGAAAACTCTGCTGTTATGTGGCCTTATGTATTACATTGATAATACATAAAGTATTGTGAATATTGCTTCATCATACTCTGTATTTGGAATTGTCTTTTCTCTGTAATTTTTTTTTTATTTTTTATCACTATATATGATGTATATTGTTCAGAAGTCTAGCACAAGCAAAGTCTCTATATGTGCAATTTTCTTAATTTGATGACTTGATGTTTTTATTATTATTTATTATTATAGCGCCATTTATTCCATGGCACTTTACAAGTGAAAGAGGGTATATGTACAACAATCATTAACAGTACAAAACAGACTGGTATAGGAGGAGAGAGGACCCTGCCCGCGAGGGCTCACAGTCTACAGGGAATGGGTGATGGTACAATAGGTGAGGACAGAGCTGGTTGCGCAGTGGTCTACTGGACTGAGGGCTATTGTAGGTTGTAGGCTTGTTGGAAGAGGTGGGTCTTGAGGTTCCTCTTGAAGCTTTCCACGGTAGGTGAGTCTGATGTGCTGAGGTAGAGCGTTCCAGAGTATGGGGGAGGCACGGGAGAAATCTTGTACGCGATTGTGAGAAGAGGAGATAAGAGAGGAGCAGAGAAGGAGATCTTGTGAGGATCTTTTTATAATCTTTTATTTTTATTGTTATTTTACATATAATTACCAGTGAAGTGAAGAAGGTTTTTGACCAAAAACGTTTTTCATAACTGGATCTTTCACAATTGGATTTCATAAATTTCTTTTTTTTTCCACCATTGAAGGGCCTGGTTTACGGACTTTCATTATTACGGTTTTGGAACCTACCAGCGCACCCTAATTGTGCCAGAAGTGACATGTTATTTCTATAAACTTACCGACAAGGACACTTTACTTCATCCTATGAGGTTTTAGATTGTTGGCATGGTGCACCCTTTACCCTGCTCTAGTGGCATGGTGCGCCCCTTACCCTACTCTAGCGGCATGGTGCACAAGGACACTTTGCTGGTAGACTACACCCTGGATGTATGGGCATTAGGGATTGTTCTCTACAGAGACTTTTCATGGGAGTCTGCAGTTTCCACAGGCAATGGTTACTGTAATTTTGTTGAACGACAAAAGGTTTTGAGAGTGCTAAAGATATTCAGTGGACTTTTAGCCATAGACTGTAATAACAAGTAAAATGACTGATGTATTGACCTTCTTGGGTGAATGTTAGAAAGAATAAATCTCACAATGAATATTATTTTTTTTTTTTCTAACTGCTTTTTTTTTTTTTTTTTTAATATATATATATTTTTGCAAGTCTAATAATGTGTAACTGTATTGTTTAACTATGCTTTCCCAACTTTAAAATCTCCAAAAATTCATAGTGAATTTTAGAAATGAGAAAGTGATTCTTTCATCCCATGAGGTTTCAGATTGTTTCTTCGTCTGATTTGAAGTGAAATTACTGGAAGGCAATACATTTGTGCCTTGTTAATTATCTATTATTCTGTGTGTTAAATAACTTCACAAGTTGATCTGAGGATTTATTAACTATTTTATATAAATATAAAAAAGCAGATAGAAAAAAAACCCCTCATTTTAAAACTCAGTCTATATTACAGCTGAAATATAACAAAAACTAATAAATATGCTACTATTTATACAAAAATGTAGTGAGATATGGGGGTTAGATATTTACTTGGGGTGAATGTCACCCCCATGGCCATCCCACTCAGATGTATATAATCTTGAATGTTGAACGAAAAGTTACATTTTTAAAATAGAAAACCCCAAAAAGTTAAAGGTTTGAGGTTATTTTCTTTTAGAACTTTCGGGATTCCATGGCTGCTAACTTAAATAACTTAAAATAAATGTCTACAATCCTGAACAATGCATGTTAGCATCTCCATAGCTAGTAGCTGCAACCTCACAACCAATGCACTTAATGGCCACGTCTCACTAAGCAACATCGCTAGCAACATCGCTGCTGAGGAACGACTTTTGTGATGTAGCAGCGATGTTGCTAGCGATGTTGCTAGCGATGTTGCTGTGTGTGTGTGTGACCTCCAGCAACAACCTGGCCCCTGCTGTGAGGTCGCTGGTTGTTGCTGAATGTCTTGAACCATTTTTTAGTTGTTGCTCTCCCGCTGTGAAGCGCACATCGCTGTGTGTGACAGCGACAGAGCAACAACTGAATGTGCAGGGAGCCGGCTTCTGCGGACGCTGGTAACCAATGTAAATATCAGGTAACCAAGAAGCCCTTTCCTTGGTTACCCGATATTTACCTTCGTTACCAGCGTCCGCCGCTCTCACACTGTCTGTGCCGGCTCCCTGCATACATAGCTGGAGTACACATCGGGTAATTAACCGATGTGTACTCTGGCTAGGAGTGCAGGGAGCCAGCGCTAAGCGGTGTGCGCTGGTAACCAAGGTAAATATCGGGTTGGTTACCCAATATTTACCTTAGTTACCAAGCGCAGCATCGCTTCCACGCGTCGCTGCTGGCTGGGGGCTGGTCACTGGTTGCTGGTGAGATCTGCCTGTGTGACAGCTCACCAGCAACCCGTGAAGCGACGCTCCAGTGATCCCTGCCAGGTCAGGTTGCTGGTGGGATCGCTGGAACGTCGCTTAGTGTGACGGTACCTTAATCCTCTATAATCTATTCACATGCAATTACAGAAGTGTCAACTGTAGATTGAGATTGGGAGAAAAAGGAACTAAATGACTAGTAGGATAGAAAACACAAGGCAGGAGTAGTTTTTATGCAATTACCGAAGTGTCTACTAAGGGGTGCTTCACACATAGCGACATTGCTATCAAGATCGCTGCTGAGTCACTGTTTTTGTGACGCAGCAGTGACCTCATTAGCGATCTCGCTGTGTGTGACACTGAGCAGCGATCTGGCCCCTGCTGTGAGATCGCTGCTCGTTATACACAGTGCTGGTTCATTTTTTGGGACGTTGCTCTCCTGCTGTGAAGCACACATCGCTGTGTGTGACAGCGAGAGAGCAACAATCTGAATGTGCAGGGAGCAGGAGCCGGCGTCTAGCAGCCTGTGGTAAGCTGTAACCAAGGTAAATATTGGGTAACCAAGAAGCCCTTTCCTTGGTTACCCGATATTTACCTTCGTTACCAGCGTCCCCCGCTCTCACGCTGCGAGTGCCGACTCCCTGCTCCCTGCACACGTAGCCGGAAGTACACATCGGGTAAAATTAACCGAATGTGTACTCTGGCTACGAGTGCAGGGAGCCAGCGCTAAGCGGTGTGCGCTCGTAACCAAGGTAAATGGCCACCCACCTAGCCACTGCTGCTAACCACGGGCCTTCACTGCAGGCGTCCACCCAACTCTCATAGTGACCCTGTCACCCCTCCACTAACGAGCACAATCTGCAAATGTGAGGAATCTAACCTCTGTGTATACATCCCAGTTGTCCTTCGTGACCCACACTTCCCAGTTCTGACCATTGAAGCAACTACCTTGAGAAAGGCTCTATGCCGAAACGTTGGTGGTGTTGCTCTGGTTTAGGTTCTTTTTGCAGTGTGTCTGTAATAAATCCACTTGCATATAAATACTCTTTTTGCCTTCATTCGAGTGCTGGGGTTATATACTATACTATTTAACACCGGATTATAAAGCTGACCCCATTTTTCTTTTTTTTTTTTTTAAGCTCTAAATTTGGGGTGCGTCTTATAATCCAGTGCGCCTTTATAAAACGAAAAATACGGTAATGGGGAAGCTTTATGTCTTGTCCATTTATTTAAGTATATGGAAAAATGCAGTAAAATTACTGACCTTTATTATAAATGTGGAAATGACATGATAAAAAAAAAAAAAAAAAAAAGATTTTATCTTATATTCAGAGAATCGATGAGTACGAGGCTAACTCCACACTAATTTTGTCCATTTTCATAAGTCTAATGAGACAACACTATAAAGACCTATATGTAACACATAGAATTCTGTTTCTTTTCTCAACAGGTCAAGAAATGGCATTAAAAGTTCTCAACAGAAACAAAACCACTGAATTTGCGTTTCTCATGGAGTTCGGCATGACCTAATTACTCTACTTTTTTCCCAATATCATTAGACCCTTCGGCGTTACCTACAAGACTGGTGACCTTTTCGCCTTTCCTTTGGAGCTGGCGATGGGTGACCTGGCCTCCTTTATTCTACCTCATGTAAGTTGAAAGTCCCTGGATTATCCAATAAGCTACAATCCTAATGTTCTTCATTCCTGTAGGGTTGTAATCATTGTGTTTACGTAATTTCTCTATTTCAGACTGGACTCCCAGAAGACAGTCAAAAGCTGTGTGGTGCAGATCTCCGGTGCCCTGGAGTTCATACACCGTAATGGGCTGGTTCATCTGGACATCAAACCACAAAATATCTGGGTGTTTGACAAGGATTTCCACTGCATCAAAGTTACAGACTTTGGATTTTCATGTTTCAAGGGATCCAAGATGAAAATTGGGTTCGGCACAAAGTCATTTATGGCTCCAGAGATGAGACAACTTAAAGACACTTTGCTGGTAGACCCCTCCCTGGATGTATGGGCATTAGGGATTGTTCTCTACCACTTACTTACAGGAGACTTTCCATGGCAGTCTGCAGTTCTCACAGACAATCATTACTGTAATTTTGTAGAATGGCAAAAAAGTGTTGAGGCTGTTGGTCCACCATCGCCATGGAGAAAATTTTCACCTGGAGTATTAAAAATGTTCAGTGGACTTTTAGCCATAGACTATAATAAGAGAAGTAAATCAACTGATGTATTGACCTTCTTGGGTCACTGTTGGAAGGAATAAATCTCTCTTTAAACCATTTTTCTGACTGCTCTGTTTTGTATTATTGTGATTTTGAAAATTATAGTTTTACTTCGTTTTGTCAACTTTAAAATCTCTAACATTCATAGTGATTTTCAGAAATAAGAAAGTGACTTTTTACATTCCGTGTAGATTCAGATTGTCTCTTCACCTAATTTGCAGTGCAAATAATTGCAAGACAATAAACTTGTGCCTTGTTATCTGCTTTACTTATAAAGAAAATGATCCATCATCATGTGGGTTAAAGAACTTCACAAATTGATCTGTGGATTTATTAACTATTTATTTACTTATATAAAAGCAGATTAAAAAAAACCCTCATTCTAAAGGCCCCGTCACACTAAGCAACATCGCTAGCAACATCGCTGCTAACGAACAACTTTTGTGACGTTGCTAGCGATGTTGCTGTGTGTGACATCCAGCAACAACCTGGCCCCTGCTGTGAGGTCGTTGGTTGTTGCTGAATGTCCTGGGCCATTTTTTAGTTGTTGCTGTCCCGCTGTGAAGCACAGATCGCTGTGTGTGACAGCGAGACAGCAACAACTAAATGTGCAGGCAGCAGGAGCCGGCTTCTGCGGAGGCTGGTAACCAATGTAAACATCGGGTAACCAAGAAGCCCTGTCCTTGGTTACCCGATATTTACCTTTGTTACCAGCCTCCGCCGCTCTCACTGTCAGTGCCGGCTCCTGCTCTGTGCACATGTAGCTGCAGCACACATCGGGTAATTAACCCAATGTGTGCTGTAACTAGGAGAGCAGGGAGCCAGCGCTAAGCAGTGTGCGCTGGCTCCCTGCTCTGTGCACATGTAGCTGCAGCACACATCGGGTAATTAACCCGATGTGTGCTGTAACTAGGAGAGCAGGGAGCCAGCGCTAAGCGGTGTGCGCTGCTCCCTGCTCTTTGCACGTGTAGCTGCGTGCACTGGTAACCAAGGTAATTATCGGGTTGGTTACCTGATATTTACCTTAGTTACCAAGCGCAGCATCTTCCACGCGGCGCTGCTGGCTGGGGGCTGGGACACTGGTTGCTGGTGAGCTCACCAGCAACTCGTGTAGCGACGCTCCAGCGATCCCTGCCAGGTCAGGTTGCTGGTGGGATCGCTGGAGCGTCGCAGTGTGACATCTCACCAGCAACCTCCTAGCAACTTACCAGCGATCCCTATCAGGTTTGATCGTTGTTGGGATCGCTGGTAAGTTGTTTAGTGTGACTGGGCCTTAAAACCCAGTCTATAGTACAGTTGAAATATTCTAACAAAAACAATCTAAAATCATTATGTTAATGTTTAAATGAAAATGTAGTGAGATATGGGGGTTAGATATTTACTCGGGGTGAATGTCACCCCCATGGCCATCCCACTGAGATTGTATTCATTTGATTTGCAGTGTAAATATTTCTAAAGAAATGTAACTTATCTGAATATGCTTTAGTAATGGGAAAACTATCCATAACATGTACATACCCCTTTCACTCATTTGCAGATTTCATCTTGGTTTAACTATCTTCACAATCTAACAACTTTACACAATAAAATGTTAATGGTTATACAAAAATGTAGTGAGATATAGGGGTTAGATATTTACTTGGGGTGAATGTCACACCCATGGCCATCCCACGTAAGTGTATAAAATCTTGAATATTGTTTATTTTCTTTAGGAATTCAGGAATCCACAGTTTCTACATGTAATAGAAATGCCTAAGTTATGTTAATCTTTAGACATCAGAAATCAGACTGAAATCAATGTGATAAGAGTCCTTCAGAGCCAATCTAAGGGGTACTTTGCACACTACGACATCGCAGGTGCGATGTCGGTGGGGTCATGTCGAAAGTGACGCACTTCCTGCGTTGCTCTCGACATCGTAGTGTGTAAAGCCTAAATGATATGATTAACAAGCGCAAAAGCGTCACAATCGTATAATCGGTGTAGCGTCGGCGAAAACCATAATTACCTTGCTGCGACGGTCCAATGTTGTTCCTCATTCCTGCGGCAGCACACATCGCTGTGTGTGAAGTCGCAGGAGTGAGGAACATCTCCTACCTGCTTCACCGCGGCTCCTGTCGGCTATGCGGAAGGAAGGAGGTGGGCGGGATGTTTATGTCCCGCTCATCTCCGCCCCTCCGCTTCTATTGGCCGCCTGCCGTGTGACGTCGCTATGACGCCGCACGGCCCGCCCCCTTAATGAGGCAGGTCGCCAGCCAGAGCAACATTGCAGGGCAAGGTGAGTGCAGGTGAAGCTGGCGTAGCGATAATTTTCGCTGCGCCAGCTATCACCACATATCGCTGCTGCCACAGGGGCGGGGACTATCGCACTCGGCATCGCAGCATCGGCTTGCGATGTCGTAGTGTGCAAAGTACCCCTAAGTGACGCATGTAAACAAATGTCTGCAAACCTAGTGAATGCACGCTAGCATTTCCAGAGCGTCGTAATTTTACCTAAACTCAGAATCAAGAATTTTCCACAATATAGATCACTGTCAATATTTCACTATTTGGTCTCAAAAATTAATAAACTGGAGATATTTCTTAATGAGGTTCATAGATTTCTCTAAACCCCATTTAAATGAAATTTCTGCAATAAAATTGCCACGGATGAATATTTCTTTTTACTTGGGTCATCCATCATCATGGCTGTTTTTAATGGAGCCATTATGAATATGATAAATCCTGACAGATCCTAATTACTTACAATGGAAGTTATGTTGTAGAAAATACCAATATAATCAGGGTCATCAAGTGTCAGACAGCAACAAAATACCCCAGAATAATTACTAAAATACAACAGATTAGAAACTTTAATATCCAAATGATTAAGTAAATAAATCACACATAACAGGTATAATGTGCCCAACCAAGTAAAGAAATCTTTTTTTTTTATTTTATCACTATCAGACCCTATATGCAAGGCTCTACCTGAGGGCGGCTTCTCACTTGCGAGTTTCTCGTAGTAGAGCAATGTGAGAAAATCTCGCATTGGAATCGGACACATGTTAGTGAATGATTCAGCTCTCCTCTGCGTGTTTTTTTTTTTTTTTCTCAGTCCAAATCGGACTGAGAAAAAAAATCGCAGCATGCTGCTTTTTTGCGAGTATCTACTGCGAGTTTCTCCAATGCAAGTCTATGGGAGAGTGTAAATCGGATGTCACGGGACGGCACTCACACCATCCTAGTGACATGCGATTTTCTAAATACATTTCTCGCATGTTTCCTAAAACACTGGAAACGAGCGATGTATCACAATGTCTGTCAATCACTATTCTGTCAGTCAGTCTCTCCCTCTCGGTCTCTATTCTCACTCTGTCGGTCCGTCACTATCTCTGTCCCTCTCTCACAGTCTGTCGGTCATTTTCCCCTCCTCTCTCATACTCACCGTTCCCCGATCCCCGGCGCGGCGCTGCACGGCATTCACACTGCTGCGGCGGCTTTTACTATTGTGAAAAAGCCGGCTGCTCATTAAACAATCTCGTATTCCCTGCTTTCCCCGCCCACAGGCGCCTATGATTGGTTGCAGTGAGACACGCCCCCACGCTGAATGACAGGTGTCTCACTGCACCCAATCACAGCAGCCGGTGGGCGTGTCTATACTGTGCGGTGAAATAAATAATTAAATAATTTAAAAAAACGGCGTGCGGTCCCCCCAATTTTAATACCAGCCAGATACAGCCATACGGCTGAAGGCTGGTATTCTCAGGATGGGGAGCTCCACGTTATGGGGAGCCCCCCAGCCTAACAATATCAGTCAGCAGCCGCCCAGAATTGCCGCATACATTAGATGCGACAGTTCTGGGACTGTACCCGGCTCTTCCCGATTTGCCCTGGTGCATTGGAAAATCGGGGTAATAAGGAGTTAATGGCAGCCCATAGCTGCCACTAAATCCTAGATTAATCATGTCAGGCGTCTCCCCTAGATACCTTCCATGATTAATCTGTAAATTACAGTAAATAAACACACACCTGAAAAAATCATTTATTAGAAATAAAAAACACAAACAAATTCCCTCATTACCAATTTAATAAGCCCCAAAAAGCTCTCCATGTCCGGCGTAATCCACGGACCTCCAGCGTCGCTTCCAGCTTTGCTGCATGGAGGTGACCGGAGCTGCAGCAGACAACGCCACTCCTGTCACCTCCACGCAGCAACTGAGGTGAGTAGCGCGATCTGCTGAGGTGTCACTGAGGTTAATCGCGGCCACCGCTGGATCCAGTGCCGGCCATCAGGTAACCTCAGTGGCAGCTCAGCTGATCGCGCTACTCACGTCAGTTGCTGCGTGGAGGTGACAGGAGCGGCGGTGTCTGCTGCAGCTCCTGTCACCTTTTATGCTGGAAGCGACGCTGGAGATCCGTGGATTACGCCGGACATGGAGGGCTTTTTGGGGCTTATTAAATTGGTAATGAGGGAATTTTTGTGTTTATTTCTAATAAATGATTTTTTCGGGTCTGTGTGTTTACTGTAACTTACAGATTAATCATGGAGGGTGTCTCATAGACGCCTGACATGATTAATCTAGAATTTAGTGGCAGCTATAGGCTGCCATTAACTCCTTATTACCCCGATTTGCCAACGCACCAGGGTAAATCGGGAAGAGCCGGGTACAGTTCCAGAACTGAAGCATCTAATGTATGCGGCAATTCTGGACGGCTGCTGACTGAAATTGTTAGGCTGGGGGGCTCCCCATAACGTGGAGCTCCCCATCCTGAGAATACCAGCCTTCAGCCGTATGGCTTTATCTGGCTGGTATTAAAATTGGGGGGGACCGCACGCCATTTTTTTAATTATTTATTTATTTCACTGCACAGTATAGACACGCCCACCGGCTGCTGTGATTGGTTGCAGTGAGACATCTGTCACTCAGCGTGGAGGCGTGTCTCACTGCAACCAATCATAGGCGCCTGTGGGCGGGGAAAGCAGGGAATACGAGATTGTTTAATGAGCGGCCGGCTTTTTCAAAATAGTAAAAGCCGCCGCAGCAGTGTGAAAGCCGTGCAGCGCCGCGCCGGGGATCGGTGAGTATGAGAGAGGGCTGCTAACTTCAGTCACTCAGGAGATTAGCGGTCACCGGTGAGTACTTCACTGGTGACAGCTAATGAGGATGCGGCACAGACAGAGCCGCAGCATGACAATGAAGTCATGTGAAGTTCACCCGAGTTCATTCTGATTGTGCGGCTCTGTCTGTGTCTGCTGTCATCTGCTATTAAGCTCTGCTGCATGGCTGTCTGTGTCTGCTGTCAGCGGCCATGTAGCAGCGCTGAATGGCAGATGACATAGTAAAAAATACGCATTACACACGCATTACACACGCTAGTAAAATCATTAATTTATTCAGAAAAAGCATTGCACTTGCGTTGCACTCGGACCTAACGTGAACTAAAATCAGCCGAGTTTTTTTCAGCCCAGTCGGACCGATTTTACTCGCATAGATGTGTTTCTACCCTGACAGCGGAGGTTGCCTCCCTAATGTAGCGACAGCGGCACCCCTGCTCCTCGACGCCTCTCTTTATCTGATCCTGCTTATCCAAAACAACCTGCTCAGCAAAGACAGGGGTAGAGGTCAAGCTGTAACTTCCATAAGGTTAAACGGAATCAGTCCTTTCTGCAAAAGACCAATAAAACAGCTGAAAGGTGCTGCAAGAACTCAGCCAGCAATTTTCATGCAGGACAATGTACCCTGTTACACAGCACAATGGGCAAAGCAGTTCCTGGAAACAATTAAATGTCCACAGCCCAGAGTCCTGATCTAAACCCAATAGAAAACCTCTGCAATATCGTTGGTGACAAAGTTATAGCCAAGAAACCCACAACAGTCAAAGAACTGTGGAAGAGACTGGAAGAAGAGTGGACAAAAATCCACCCAGAGCAGTGTGAGAGGCTAGTGATATCCTGTGGAAGAGACTGGAAGAAGAGTGGGCCAAAATCCCCCAGAGCAGTGTGAGAGACTAGTAATGTCCTGTGGAAGAGACTGGAAGAAGAGTGGACCAAAATCCCACCAGAGCAGTGTGAGAGGCTAGTGATGTCCTGTGGAAGAGACTGGAAGAAGAGTGGACCAAAATCCCCCCAGAGCAGTGTGAGAGACTAGTGATGTCCTGTGGAAGAGACTGGAAGAAGAGTGGACCAAAATCCCCCAGAGCAGTGTGAGAGACTAGTGATGTCTTGTGGAAGAGACTGGAAGAAGAGTGGGCCAAAATCCCCCCAGGGCAGTGTGAGAGGCTAGTGATGTCCTGTGGAAGAGACTGGAAGAAGAGTGGACCAAAATCCCCCCAGGGCAGTGTGATAGACTAGTGATGTCCTGTGGAGGAGACTGGAGGAAGAGTGGACCAAAATCCCCCCAGAGCAGTGTGAGAGACTAGTGATGTCCTGTGGAAGAGACTGGAGGAAGAGTGGACCAAAATCCTCCCAGAGCAGTGTGAGAGACTAGTGATGTCCTGTGGAAGAGACTGGAAGAAGAGTGGGCCAAAATTCCCCAGAGCAGTGTGAGAGACTAGTGATGTCCTGTAGAAAAGACTGGAAGAAGAGTGGACCAAAATCCCCCCAGAGCAGTGTGAAACTCTAGTGATGTCCTGTGGAAGAGACTGGAAGAAGAGTGGACCAAAATCCCCCCAGGGCAGTGTGAGAGACTAGTGATGTCCTGTGGAGGAGACTGGAGGAAGAGTGGACCAAAATCCCCCCAGAGCAGTGTGAGAGACTAGTGATGTCCTGTAGAAAAGACTGGAAGAAGAGTGGACCAAAATCCCCCCAGAGCAGTGTGAGACTCTAGTGATGTCCTGTGGAAGAGACTGGAAGAAGAGTGGACCAAAATCCCCCCAGGGCAGTGTGAGAGACTAGTGATGTCCTGTGGAGGAGACTGGAGGAAGAGTGGACCAAAATCCCCCCAGAGCAGTGTGAGAGACTAGTGATGTCCTGTGGAAGAGACTGGAGGAAGAGTGGACCAAAATCCCCCCAGAGCAGTGTGAGAGGCTAGTGATGTCCTGTGGAAGAGACTGGAAGAAGAGTGGACCAAAATCCCCCCAGAGCAGTGTGAGAGACTAGTGATGTCCTGTGGAAGAGACTGGAAGAAGAGTGGACCAAAATCCCCCCAGAGCAGTGTGAGAGACTAGTGATGTCCTGTGGAAGAGACTGGAAGAAGAGTGGACCAAAATCCCCCCAGGGCAGTGTGAGAGACTAGTGATGTCCTGTGGAAGAGACTGGAGGAAGAGTGGACCAAAATCTCACCAGAGCAGTGCGAGAGACTAGTGATGTCCTGTGGCTGTGCATGTGCTGAAGTCTTTCACAGCGACGGCCGGTGCACATCCTACTGATTGTGACTGTTGTTACCTGCAGAACATTTAATGATCATCTTTCTCTGTACTACAGTCATTGCTGCTCTCTAATTATCAGTATCATGATTTGGGCAAAATAAAGGTTTATGGTGATAAACTTTGGATCTTTTGTAAAACACTTCTAGTGGCATGGTGCGCCCCTTACCCTGTTCTAGTGGCACGGTGCGCCCCTTACCCTGTTCTAGTGGCACGGTGCGCCCCTTACCCTGTTCTAGTGGCACGGTGCGCCCCTACCCTGCTCTAGTGGCATTGTGCGCCCCTTACCCTGCTCTAGTGGCATGGTGCGCCCCTTACCCTGCTCTAGTGGCATGGTGCACCCCTTACCCTGCTGTAGTGGCACGGTGCGCCCCTTACCCTATTCTAGTGGCACGGTGCGCCCCTTACCCTGTTCTAGTGGCACGGTGCGCCCCTTACCCTGTTCTAGTGGCAAGGTGCGTCCCTTACCCTGCTCTAGTGGCACGATGCGCCTCTTACCCTGCTCTAGTGGCACGGTGCACCCCTTACCCTGCTCTAGTGGCACGGTGCGCCCCTTACCCTGCTCTAGTGGCACGGTGCACCCCTTACCCTGTTCTAGTGGCACGGTGCGCCTCTTACCCTGCTCTAGTGGCACGGTGCACCCCTTACCCTGTTCTAGTGGCACGGTGCGCCCCTTACCCTGTTCTACTGGAACGGTGCGCCCCTTACCCTGTTCTAGTGGCATGGTGCGCCCCTTACCCTGCTCTAGTGGCATGGTGCACCCCTTACCCTGTTCTAGTGGCATGGTGCACCCCTTACCCTGTTCTAGTGGCACGGTGCGCCCCTTACCCTGTTCTAGTGGCATGGTGCGCCCCTTACCCTGTTCTAATGGCACGATGCGCCTCTTACCCTGTTCTAGTGGCATGGTGCGCCCCTTACTCTGCTCTAGTGGCATGGTGCGCCCCTTACCCTGTTCTAGTGGCATGGTGCACCCCTTACCCTGCTCTAGTGGCATGGTGCGCCCCTTACCCTGCTCTAGTGGCACGGTGCGCCCCTTACCCTGTTCTAGTGGCACGGTGCGCCCCTTACCCTGTTCTAGTGGCACGATGCACCTCTTACCCTGTTCTAGTGGCATGGAGCGCCCCTTACTCTGCTCTAGTGACATGGTGCGCCCCTTACCCTGTTCTAGTGGCATGGTGCACCCCTTCCCCTGTTCTAGTGGCATGGTGCGCCCCTTACCCTGTTCTAGTGGCATGGTGCGCCCCTTACCCTGTTCTAGGGGCATGATGCACCCCTTACCTTGTTCTAGTGGTACGGTGCGCCCCTTACCCTGTTCTAGAGGCATGGTGTACCCCTTACCCTGCTCTAGTGGCACAGAGCACCCTTTACACAAAACCGGAGCATGGTTATCAATGGAGATTACATTATTTCTGAAAAACGCAAGTGATCATACACTGTGCTCTAATTTTTGATCTTCAGTGTATAAATGCATGCATGAATCAGTAAAAGGTGGTAGGCTTTAAGCTAGATAGTACACCAATGCCTCAAGATGCTTAATGAGGTTCAGTCATTAGTTAATGCACTTCTCATCTGTATCCCCACCAATCATCGTCTCAAGGCGTTTCACCCGTCATCTGGTTCCTCAGGAGGCTTCAGGAATGAATGGTTACAGGCATGTTATCACAGACGACCATGGCTGGTTGTAGGTGCGCACAGCGAGAGGCACAGATTTGTCTGGTCTGTTAGACCTTTCAACAACTGCTGCAGTGTGTGGTTTATCACCTCAAGACAGTAATTGAAGCAGAGCATGCTGTCGCATCACTGAGGCAGCGCTGCATGTGCCTCTAGCCTGGGACTGATGGGGAGGGGTAGGGGGAGGGCAATTCAGACCAGGATGAAAGGAACTAGATGGAGGACCCTCCCAAATGTTTGAGTGAGGGCCCTCCCACGTGTATACTGACAAGCAAAAGGGTAACAACCTTGTGACTTTCAGACTCCATATCTCACCATCCTCTACAGCTCTGAGTGTGAGATGACCTTCACTTTATAGACAATCATCTTGGCTTCTCATATACAGTGTGTCCACCCATATCCTGTCCATCGCCATTAACTTGAGAACGGCTGCAGCTATAGGCATAGAAGTGGTGTCTAGGTATAGTAAAGTAGCCATACGCTACGCAATGAAACCACCTATAGCGCCACCTGGTGGAAAACAACGGAGTTAGCATTTCTAGCTCGAAATCGGAACGAGATAGAGAAAAAAGTGAATTACAAAGTTTTGGGCATCATCAATTCAATAGGAATCGACACCTTGCATCCAGAAATGCTATGATTAGAACGTGTAACCCTCACAAGGCTGCGGACGTGAAGCGATACCTCATGGAGACCTCCTACAAGTCATTGGGTATGGGGCTGTGTGGAGTGGCCTCCACGCTCACCTGACCTGACCCCATTGCACTTCTTTCTGATTCCCATCAAGCAGCAGGTGCATGCGACCCCTCCACCAACATTGCAGGACGTACGACCACGTATCACAGATGCTTGTGCAAACGTGTCACCTACCATATTACACAACGTGCAGCAAGATACAGTATGCTGTGCAGAGGCCAGATGTGCATTGCAGCAAGATACAGTATGCTGTGCAGAGTCCAGATGTGCATTGCAGCAAGATACAGTATGCTGTGCAGAGTCCAGATGTGCATTGCAGCAAGATACAGTATGCTGTGCAGAGTCCAGATGTGCATTGCAGCAAGATACAGTATGCTGTGCAGAGGCCAGATGTGCATTACAGCAAGATACAGTATGCTGTGCAGAGGCCAGATGTGCATTGCAGCCAGATACAGTATGCTGTGCAGAGGCCAGATGTGCATTACAGCAAGATACAGTATGCTGTGCAGAGTCCAGATGTGCATTGCAGCAAGATACAGTATGCTGTGCAGAGTCCAGATATGCATTGCAGCAAGATACAGTATGCTGTGCAGAGGCCAGATGTGCATTGCAGCAAGATACAGTATGCTGTGCAGAGTCCAGATGTGCATTGCAGCAAGATACAGTATGCTGTGCAGAGTCCAGATGTGCATTGCAGCAAGATACAGTATGCTGTGCAGAGTCCAGATGTGCATTGCAGCTGACGGTGGCCACTTTGAGCATCAAAGTTAAATGAGAGCCATATGCGTGACCAGCATTCAATGTTTTGGGGGGGTCATGGATTTCATATCATAGCATTTCTGTAGGCCAGGTGGCGAAATGCACGTCAGGGGTTCCCTCCGGTAAATATACTATCTTCCTATTCCTATAGGCCTACAGCTTTTTTTTTTTTTTTTTTTTTTTTAGTGCAATTAGGTTTATATCTTAAGAAAAGATTTTCCATGTGATAATTTTCTGGGGGATTTTATGCTACCAGTGTGTATCATACTCAACTTGGATTGTGTAAAAAGTGCACATTTATCAAATAATATATAATATAATACATCCAGATAATAGATGGCAGCATTTATTGATAATAGTACTTATGGTAATTAATATTAAGGTATCTGTATTGAATACAGATAGTTGCTGACAGTCTTGTATATATACGGTATATATATCAGACCTGGGCAAGGGGCGGACCACGGGCTGGATGCGGCCCACCTACTGTCTGTGACCAGCCCGCTCATCTTAGCTCAGAGTTGGAGGCATGGCCTGATCTGCGATTTTATACCTCAGCCCCACTCTCACTGCCGGCAGCTCTGTATCCCGCAGTGCAGTGATAAGCAGCTGCCACGCCCCCCACTCTGCCGGTCACGCCCCCTCTTGCTGCCAGTTATGCCTTTCTGGATGCTGGTCACAGTCTCTGGATGCCTTCCATGGCGTCTATGCTGCTAGCCACGCCCCTTTTGCTGTCGTCCTTGCCCCATCTCAATGCTGGACACACACACTCCTCGGATGCCTTCCTTGTCCCCCCTCCTGCTCTCTCGATGCTGGCCACGCCCCCTTTGCCTGCCACTTCTACCCAGGGATCCTCACATATGACCGCCTCATCTCCACAGCGGCCACTTCAAAAACGTCAGTTCTGCAACTGAGGTAAGTGCACCAGTAGCAGCAGGGAGAGAGCAGAGTGCCTGCAGGAGAGCAGGGGAGCAGCACTTGTGTCTTCTCAGGTCCCCCCTGTGCCTGCAATAGAGGAAGCAGATGTGGCGCCCTGGACAAGCCAGGACGTCACAGGTACTGCAACAACACACCCCACACCCCGGTTAGGCACATCTAGGTCAAACAAAAATCCTTGTTGCCTCCCTCCAGGGGCTGATGTCCACACCAGGGGGTGGAGCCAGGCGGTTGGCCCCACCCACCGAGGAGTTCACAGTCCTGGAGGCGGGAAAAGGAAGGAGATCAGTTCTGGAGTTTGAGGAGTGAAGTGGTAGTAGAGGAGACTGACCGTGTCCGGGTGCGTGGCCCGGGCACGTACAGCAAGGTTGGCAGACGGTGGTGACCGTCTGCAGGAGGGGCTGATTGACGTGAACCGTAAGGACCGGGGACGGGCGGTGGCCCGCCGGTACCGGATCGGGGAGCGAAGAGAAGCCAGCACCATTCGGCAGGGCTTGCGGACCCCGACCAGGCTAGGAGTCGCCGTAAAACCGGTCAAATCCGTTAGCGAAGGGAACCTCCGGGGTTTCCCAGCAGTCAAGACCCGATTGAAGGCAACAGCTCAAACCGTGAAGGGAAATACAGTCACCGGCAAGGCTACAGTTCCCAGGGCCAGAGCCTGCGGGCAAAAGGGGCTCCTTCGGCATCCATCCAAGCTGGGGAGCGGGTTACCGGTGGGAAGCCACCAGAACCGAGAACATAACATAGGTGCAGGGAAAGGCAGTCACCGCCAACCTACCGGGAGAAGAGCAACCGCAGCCGTCTGTGGGACCCGTCCATCCAGCCGTTTGTTTTACCGGAGACTTTGCATTCATCATTGGCTGAGTGAGTACCACTGTGCTGTGCGGCACCGCGCTGCCCTCGCGACCCTGCACCTCACCAGGCCCCGTAACTCGCCTGCCATTCCTCCCTCACCGGGCCCCGGGACAACCAACCCCCTACCCACGGAGGGGAAGAACAACATCCCAGCTGCTCCCTGTCATCGCTCCCGGGATCCCCGTCCAGAGCAGCGGTGGTGTCACAACCTCACCACAACTGTGGGTGGCGTCACGGACAATAAATCCCCAAAACCATTCCCCTTTTCACTCACGGGCGAGGAGCGCCGCTCGAGTCCCTGGGATCCGGCCCACCGCTCAAGCCACCGAGCAGCAAGCGAAGCAGCAGCGGCGGACCCGAGCGTGGTGAGCGCAGCGTCCCCTCCCCGCCCGCGACACAGACACACAGGGATCTCAGAGAAAGCAGCTGCTGCAGTGCTGCATGCCTGTGCGCTCAGCGCCCCCAGGGCCAGTATGTATGCTCTCCACAGGCCACCAGGGCCAGTATGTATGCTCCCCACAGGCCACCAGGGCCAGTATGTATGCTCCCCACAGGCCACCAGGGCCAGTATGTATGCTCTCCACTGGCCACCAGGGCCAGTATGTATGCTCCCCACTGGCCACCAGGGCCAGTATGTATGCTCTCCACTGGCCACCAGGGCCAGTATGTATGCCTCCCACTGGCAACCAGGGCCAGTATGTATGCCCCCCACTGGCCACCAGGGCCAGTATGTATGCTCCCCATTGGCCACCAGGGCCAGTATGTATGCTCCCCACTGGCCACCAGGGCCAGTATGTATGCTCCCCACTGGCCACCAGGGCCAGTATGTATGCCCCCCACTGGCCACCAGGGCCAGTATGTATGCTCCCCATTGGCCACCAGGGTCAGTATGTATGCTCCCCACTGGCCACCAGGGTCAGTATGTATGCCTCCCACTGGCCACCAGGGCCAGTATGTATGCCCCCCACTGGCCACCAGGGCCAGTATGTATGCTCCCCACTGGCCACCAGGGCCAGTATGTATGCTCCCCACTGGCCACCAGGGCCAGTATGTATGCTCCCCACTGGCCACCAGGGCCAGTATGTATGCTCCCCACTGGCCTCCAGGGCCAGTATGTATGCTCCACCTGACCTCCATATTTTCATTGAGTCTTTGTATTGTTTAACTTATTGTTTGTTTATGGAGGGTTGGTGTATATACTATATACACCATTGGGTAGAACTGAGTGTATTATATTAGTCTGGCCCTCTAAAACCATCCCAATGTCTCATGCGGCCCCATGGGAAAATTAATTGCCCACCCCGGATATATATATATATATATATACTATTTGGAAGCTTCTAGTGAGTGACCTCATGCGTTCAGCAGAATCTCCCTATATGGTTTTGAACAGCTGCGTATATAACATGACACATGGTGAGGGGGGTTATTCTTGCACGGAAGACTCAACCTGCAGCATGTGGGATGTATAGAAGACCCACCATGGTAATACATGCTGTCAGGCCTACAGCATATCATCCTTGCCGTCCATTCAGGAACCTGGGAAAGATGAATGTAGACTTCTATTGATTTAGTAAAGATATGGACTATTATTAACTCCTGACGTAAACTAACAAAGAATATTGTTTTCCTTCTCTGTAATTAATCAACTCTTTTATTTTTTTGTCAATCATTTTTACTCAATAAAAATACATTATTTTTACATTTTTGAAGTCTCTCGGTTCTTATATCTCATCGCGTATATGAAGAAAAATATACTTAAGGGACATATTTTTTACAGATTGGTATGCAGTGAGTCAGGGGCAGCGGAGTCCAGCACCGTGTTTTGAGGGGTGTCGGAGGAGTCCAGCACCGTGTACAGAGGAGCAGTCCAGCACCGTGTGAGGGTCAGCGGAGGAGTCCAGCACCGTATACAGAGGAGCAGTCCAGCACCGTGTGAGGGTCAGCGGAGGAGTCCAGCACCGTATACAGAGGAGCAGTCCAGCACCGTGTGGGGGTCAGCGGAGGAGTCCAGCACCGTATACAGAGGAGCAGTCCAACACCGTGTGAGGGTCAGCGGAGGAGTCCAGCACCGTGTACAGAGGAGCAGTCCAACACCGTGTGAGGGTCAGCGGAGGAGTCCAGCACCGTATACAGAGGAGCAGTCCAGCACCGTGTGGGGGTCAGCGGAGGAGTCCAGCACCGTGTACAGAGGAGCAGTCCAGCACCGTGTGGGGGTCAGCGGAGGAGTCCAGCACCGTATAAAGAGGAACAGTCCAACACCGTGTGAGGGTCAGCGGAGGAGTCCAGCACCGTGTACAGAGGAGCAGTCCAGCACCGTGTGAGGGTCAGCGGAGGAGTCCAGCACCGTGTACAGAGGAGCAGTCCAGCACCGTGTGGGGGTCAGCGGAGGAGTCCAGCACCGTATACAGAGGAGCAGTCCAGCACCGTGTGAGGGTCAGCAGAGGAGTCCAGCACCGTATACAGAGGAGCAGTCCAGCACCGTGTGAGGGTCAGCGGAGGAGTCCAGCACCGTATACAGAGGAGCAGTCCAGCACCGTGTGGGGGTCAGCGGAGGAGTCCAGCACCGTGTACAGAGGAGCAGTCCAGCACCGTGTGGGGGTCAGCGGAGGAGTCCAGCACCGTATACAGAGGAGCAGTCCAACACCGTGTGAGGGTCAGCGGAGGAGTCCAGCACCGTGTACAGAGGAGCAGCCCAGCACCGTGTGAGGGTCAGCAGAGGAGTCCAGCACCGTATACAGAGGAGCAGTCCAGCACCGTGTGAGGGTCAGCGGAGGAGTCCAGCACCGTGTACAGAGGAGCAGTCCAACACCGTGTGAAGGTCAGCGGAGGAGTCCAGCACCGTATACAGAGGAGCAGTCCAGCACCGTGTGGGGGTCAGCGGAGGAGTCCAGCACCGTATACAGAGGAGCAGTCCAGCACCGTGTGAGGGTCAGCGGAGGAGTCCAGCACCGTATACAGAGGAGCAGTCCAGCACCGTGTGAGGGTCAGCGGAGGAGTCCAGCACCGTATACAGAGGAGCAGTCCAGCACCGTGTGAGGGTCAGCGGAGGAGTCCAGCACCGTATACAGAGGAGCAGTCCAGCACCGTGTGGGGGTCAGCGGAGGAGTCCAGCACCGTATACAGAGGAGCAGTCCAACACCGTGTGAGGGTCAGCGGAGGAGTCCAGCACCGTATACAGAGGAGCAGTCCAGCACCGTGTGGGGGTCAGCGGAGGAGTCCAGCACCGTGTACAGAGGAGCAGTCCAGCACCGTGTACAGAGGAGCAGTCCAGCACCGTGTGGGGGTCAGCGGAGGAGTCCAGCACCGTATACAGAGGAGCAGTCCAGCACCGTGTGGGGGTCAGCGGAGGAGTCCAGCACCGTATACAGAGGAGCAGTCCAACACCGTGTGAGGGTCAGCGGAGGAGTCCAGCACCGTGTACAGAGGAGCAGTCCAGCACCGTGTGAGGGTCAGCAGAGGAGTCCAGCACCGTATACAGAGGAGCAGTCCAACACCGTGTGAGGGTCAGCGGAGGAGTCCAGCACCGTATACAGAGGAGCAGTCCAGCACCATGTGGGGGTCAGCAGAGGAGTCCAGCACCGTGTACAGAGGAGCAGTCCAGCACCGTGTGGGGGTCAGCGGAGGAGTCCAGCACCGTGTACAGAGGAGCAGTTCAGCACCGTGTGGGGGTCAGCGGAGGAGTCCAGCACCGTATACAGAGGAGCAGTCCAACACCGTGTGAGGGTCAGCGGAGGAGTCCAGCACCGTATACAGAGGAGCAGTCCAACACCGTGTGAGGGTCAGCAGAGGAGTCCAGCACCGTATACAGAGGAGCAGTCCAACACCGTGTGAGAGTCAGCGGAGGAGTCCAGCACCGTATACAGAGGAGCAGTCCAGCACCGTGTGGGGGTCAGCGGAGGAGTCCAGCACCGTATACAGAGGAGCAGTCCAGCACCGTGTGGGGGTCAGCGGAGGAGTCCAGCACCGTGTACAGAGGAGCAGTCCAGCACCGTGTGGGGGTCAGCGGAGGAGTCCAGCACCGTATACAGAGGAGCAGTCCAACACCGTGTGAGGGTCAGCGGAGGAGTCCAGCACCGTGTACAGAGGAGCAGTCCAGCACCGTGTGAGGGTCAGCGGAGGAGTCCAGCACCGTATACAGAGGAGCAGTCCGACACCGTGTGAGGGTCAGCGGAGGAGTCCAGCACCGTATACAGAGGAGCAGTCCAGCACCGTGTGGGGGTCAGCGGAGGAGTCCAGCACCGTGTACAGAGGAGCAGTCCAGCACCGTGCGGGGGTCAGCGGAGGAGTCCAGCACCGTGTACAGAGGAGCAGTCTAGCACGATGTGGGGGTCAGTGGAGGAGTCCAGCACCGTGTACAGAGGAGCAGTCCAGCACCGTGTGGGGGTCAGCGGAGGAGTCCAGCCCGTGTACAGAGGAGCAGTCCAACACCGTGTGAGGGTCAGCGGAGGAGTCCAGCACCATATACAGAGGAGCAGTCCAGCACTGTGTGGGGGTCAGCGGAGGAGTCCAGCACCGTGTACAGAGGAGCAGTCCAGCACCGTGTGAGGGTCAGCGGAGGAGTCCAGCACCGTATACAGAGGAGCAGTCCAGCACCGTGTGGGGGTCAGCGGAGGAGTCCAGCACCGTGTACAGAGGAGCAGTCTAGCACCGTGTGGGGGTCAGCGGAGGAGTCCAGCACCGTGTACAGAGGAGCAGTCCAACACCGTGTGAGGGTCAGCGGAGGAGTCCAGCACCGTATACAGAGGAGCAGTCCAGCACTGTGTGGGGGTCAGCGGAGGAGTCCAGCACCATGAACAGAGGAGCAGTCCAGCACCGTGTGAGGGTCAGCGGAGGAGTCCAGCACCGTATACAGAGGAGCAGTCCAGCACCGTGTGGGGGTCAGCGGAGGAGTCCAGCACCGTATACAGAGGAGCAGTCCAACACCGTGTGAGGGTCAGCGGAGGAGTCCAGCACCGTGTACAGAGGAGCAGTCCAACACCGTGTGAGGGTCAGCGGAGGAGTCCAGCACCGTATACAGAGGAGCAGTCCAGCACCGTGTGGGGGTCAGCGGAGGAGTCCAGCACCGTGTACAGAGGAGCAGTCCAGCACCGTGTGGGGGTCAGCGAAGGAGTCCAGCACCGTTTAAAGAGGAGCAGTCCAACACCGTGTGAGGGTCAGCGGAGGAGTCCAGCACCGTGTACAGAGGACCAGTCCAGCACCGTGTGAGGGTCAGCGGAGGAGTCCAGCACCGTGTACAGAGGAGCAGTCCAGCACCGTGTGGGGGTCAGCGGAGGAGTCCAGCACCGTATACAGAGGAGCAGTCCAGCACCGTGTGAGGGTCAGCAGAGGAGTCCAGCACCGTATACAGAGGAGCAGTCCAGCACCGTGTGGGGGTCAGCAGAGGAGTCCAGCACCGTATACAGAGGAGCAGTCCAGCACCGTGTGAGGGTCAGCGGAGGAGTCCAGCACCGTGTACAGAGGAGCAGTCCAACACCGTGTGAAGGTCAGCGGAGGAGTCCAGCACCGTATACAGAGGAGCAGTCCAGCACCGTGTGGGGGTCAGCGGAGGAGTCCAGCACCGTATACAGAGGAGCAGTCCAGCACCGTGTGAGGGTCAGCGGAGGAGTCCAGCACCGTATACAGAGGAGCAGTCCAGCACCGTGTGAGGGTCAGCGGAGGAGTCCAGCACCGTATACAGAGGAGCAGTCCAGCACCGTGTGAGGGTCAGCGGAGGAGTCCAGCACCGTATACAGAGGAGCAGTCCAGCACCGTGTGGGGGTCAGCGGAGGAGTCCAGCACCGTATACAGAGGAGCAGTCCAACACCGTGTGAGGGTCAGCGGAGGAGTCCAGCACCGTATACAGAGGAGCAGTCCAGCACCGTGTGGGGGTCAGCGGAGGAGTCCAGCACCGTGTACAGAGGAGCAGTCCAGCACCGTGTACAGAGGAGCAGTCCAGCACCGTGTGGGGGTCAGCGGAGGAGTCCAGCACCGTATACAGAGGAGCAGTCCAGCACCGTGTGGGGGTCAGCGGAGGAGTCCAGCACCGTATACAGAGGAGCAGTCCAACACCGTGTGAGGGTCAGCGGAGGAGTCCAGCACCGTGTACAGAGGAGCAGTCCAGCACCGTGTGAGGGTCAGCAGAGGAGTCCAGCACCGTATACAGAGGAGCAGTCCAACACCGTGTGAGGGTCAGCGGAGGAGTCCAGCACCGTATACAGAGGAGCAGTCCAGCACCATGTGGGGGTCAGCAGAGGAGTCCAGCACCGTGTACAGAGGAGCAGTCCAGCACCGTGTGGGGGTCAGCGGAGGAGTCCAGCACCGTGTACAGAGGAGCAGTTCAGCACCGTGTGGGGGTCAGCGGAGGAGTCCAGCACCGTATACAGAGGAGCAGTCCAACACCGTGTGAGGGTCAGCGGAGGAGTCCAGCACCGTATACAGAGGAGCAGTCCAACACCGTGTGAGGGTCAGCAGAGGAGTCCAGCACCGTATACAGAGGAGCAGTCCAACACCGTGTGAGAGCCAGCGGAGGAGTCCAGCACCGTATACAGAGGAGCAGTCCAGCACCGTGTGGGGGTCAGCGGAGGAGTCCAGCACCGTATACAGAGGAGCAGTCCAGCACCGTGTGGGGGTCAGCGGAGGAGTCCAGCACCGTGTACAGAGGAGCAGTCCAGCACCGTGTGGGGGTCAGCGGAGGAGTCCAGCACCGTATACAGAGGAGCAGTTCAGCACCGTGTGGGGGTCAGCGGAGGAGTCCAGCACCGTATACAGAGGAGCAGTCCAACACCGTGTGAGGGTCAGCGGAGGAGTCCAGCACCGTATACAGAGGAGCAGTCCAGCACCGTGTGGGGGTCAGCGGAGGAGTCCAGCACCGTGTACAGAGGAGCAGTCCAGCACCGTGCGGGGGTCAGCGGAGGAGTCCAGCACCGTGTACAGAGGAGCAGTCTAGCACGATGTGGGGGTCAGTGGAGGAGTCCAGCACCGTGTACAGAGGAGCAGTCCAGCACCGTGTGGGGGTCAGCGGAGGAGTCCAGCCCGTGTACAGAGGAGCAGTCCAACACCGTGTGAGGGTCAGCGGAGGAGTCCAGCACCATATACAGAGGAGCAGTCCAGCACTGTGTGGGGGTCAGCGGAGGAGTCCAGAACCGTGTACAGAGGAGCAGTCCAGCACCGTGTGAGGGTCAGCGGAGGAGTCCAGCACCGTATACAGAGGAGCAGTCCAGCACCGTGTGGGGGTCAGCGGAGGAGTCCAGCACCGTGTACAGAGGAGCAGTCTAGCACCGTGTGGGGGTCAGCGGAGGAGTCCAGCACCGTGTACAGAGGAGCAGTCCAACACCGTGTGAGGGTCAGCGGAGGAGTCCAGCACCGTATACAGAGGAGCAGTCCAACACCGTGTGAGGGTCAGCAGAGGAGTCCAGCACCGTATACAGAGGAGCAGTCCAGCACTGTGTGGGGGTCAGCGGAGGAGTCCAGCACCATGAACAGAGGAGCAGTCCAGCACCGTGTGAGGGTCAGCGGAGGAGTCCAGCACCGTATACAGAGGAGCAGTCCAGCACCGTGTGGGGGTCAGCGGAGGAGTCCAGCACATGTACAGAGGAGCAGTCCAGCACCGTGTGGGGGTCAGCGGAGGAGTCCAGCACCGTGTACAGAGGAGCAGTCCAGCACCGTGTGGGGGTCAGCGGAGGAGTCCAGCACTGTGTGCGGTGGTGGAGGAGGAGTTCAGCCCGTGTACACAGGAGCAGTCCAGCACCGTGTGAGGGTCAGTGGAGGAGTCCAGCACTGTGTGCGGTGGTGGAGGAGGAGTCCAGCACCGTTTTTGAGGAGCAGTCCAGCACCGTGTGAGGGTCAGTGGAGGAATCCAGCACCGTGTACAGAGGAGCAGTCCAGCACAGTGTGAGGGTCAGCAGAGGAGTCCAGCACTGTGTGCGGTAGTGGAGGAGGAGTCCAGCACCATGTGCAGAGGAGCAGTCCAGCACCGTATGAGGGTCAGTGCCTGTGAGTCCAGCACTAGTTTGGGCAGGGGGTGCCTGTGAGTCCAGCACTGGTTTGGGCAGGGGGTGCCTGTGAGTCCAGCACTGGTTTGGGCAGGGGGTGCCTGTGAGTCAAGCACTGGTTTGGGCAGGGGATGACTGTGAGTCCAGCACTGGTTTGGGCAGGAAAGTGTGTGATGGGGTATGCGACAGAGCAGTAATGAACACCAGACCGATGAACAATCCATCAAGATTTAATGAGGCAGAGAACATAAAACATACAATATCCAAATGGTTCTTTAGAGTCCACACATAGGAAACAGATCCAGGGCAATCCGACGCCAAAGAAAATGCAACAACAGTCCTTAGATGTGTTCCTTAAATCCGATAGCGTGGCTGAGACAACACAATCCCACGTAGCAGCTGATCTTCAATGTCCCATAGTCCATACACAGGCTCTAGGATTCAGCCTCAGCTATAGATCCTAATCCTTCTCCAGCTGAGATCCAACTAACTAACCTAACATGGGTCTCATTGTTCTTCTCTCCTGGGATCAGCCCCTAAGGTGGGCAGAAGCGTCCAACTCCGCCTGGACACTTGATACATGAATGGACTTTAGACTCCTGGCTCTGTTCTGTTTATCAAGTTGTGGTTGGAAATGTCCCATGCTGAGAAGAACAAACAATCCCCCAGCAGAAGCAGCACAAAGGAGAGACAGACTATTACACCATGAGCACAGGCGGGGGAGGGACACACTGTTACAGGCTGCCTGTGAGTCCAGCAATTGTTTGGGCAGGGGGTGCCTGTGAGTCCAGCACTGGTTTGAGCAGGGGGTGCCTGAGTCCAGCACTGGTTTGGGCAGGGGGTGCCTGTGAGTCCAGCACTGGTTTGGGCAGGGGGTGCCTGTGAGTCCAGCACTGGTTTGGGCAGGGGGGTGCCTGTGAGTCCAGCACTGGTTTGGGCAGGGGGTGCTTGTGAGTCCAGCACTGGTTTGGGCAGGGGGGTGCCTGTGAGTCCAGCACTGGTTTGGGCAGAGGGGTGCCTGTGAGTCCAGCATTGGTATGGGCAGGGGGGTGCCTGTGAGTACAGCACTGGTTTGGGCAGGGGGGTGCCTGTGAGTACAGCACTGGTTTGGGCAGGGGGTGCCTGTGAGTCTAGCACTGGTTTGGGCAGGGGGTGCCTGTGAGTCCAGCATTGGTTTGGGTAGGGGGTGCCTGTGAATCCAGCACTGGTTTGGGCAGGGGGGTGCCTGTGAGTCCAGCACTGGTTTGGGCAGGGGGGTGCCTGTGAGTCCAGCACTGGTTTGGGCAGGGGGGTGCCTGTGAGTCCAGCACTGGTTTGGCCAGGGGGTGCCTGTGAGTCCAGCATTAGGGCAGTATGTACTGTGTACTGTGTATTTCTGTGTCTTCTCTTCTGCTGTGATTGGCTGTATTGTACGGGCTCATCTTACATTGAGCTCTGCGCATTTCTCATCACTGGATCTCTCCTGTGTAAGTTACTGAATAGAGATTTATATATTGTATGGCTGATGCAGTTTTGCTGTTTCTCGGCTTCACCTTCTCCTCATGGTCTCAGCCTCCGCTGTGTGAGGACACGACGCTTCAGCCTCTGCTGTGTGAGGACACGACGCTTCAGCCTCTGCTGTGTGAGGACACGACGCTTCAGCCTCTGCTGTGTGAGGACACGACGCTTCAGCCTCTGCTGTGTGAGGACACGACGCTTCAGCCTCTGCTGTGTGAGGACACGACGCTTCAGCCTCTGCTGTGTGAGGACAGATGCTTCAGCCTCTGCTGTGTGAGGACACGACGCTTCAGCCTCCGCTGTGTGAGGACACGACGCTTCAGCCTCCGCTGTGTGACCACACGACGCTTCAGCCTCTGCTGTGTGACCACACGACGCTTCAGCCTCTGCTGTGTGACCACACGACGCTTCAGCCTCTGCTGTGAGGACACGATGCTTCAGCCTCTGCTGTGTGACCACTCGACGCTTCAGCCTCTGCTGTGTGAGGACACGCTTCAGCCTCTGCTGTGTGACCACACGACGCTTCAGCCTCTGCTGTTTGAGGACACGACGCTTCAGCCTCTGCTGTGTGACCACTCGACGCTTCAGCCTCTGCTGTGTGACCACACGACGCTTCAGCCTCTGCTGTGTGACCACACGACGCTTCAGCCTCTGCTGTGTGACCACACGACGCTTCAGCCTCTGCTGTGTGACCACACGACGCTTCAGCCTCTGCTGTGTGACCACACGACGCTTCAGCCTCTGCTGTGTGACCACACGACGCTTCAGCCTCTGCTGTGTGACCACACGACGCTTCAGCCTCTGCTGTGTGACCACACGACGCTTCAGCCTCTGCTGTGTGACCACACGACGCTTCAGCCTCTGCTGTGTGACCACACGACGCTTCAGCCTCTGCTGTGTGACCACACGACGCTTCAGCCTCTGCTGTGTGAGGACACGACGCTTCAGCCTCTGCTGAGTGATCACACGACGCTTCAGCCTCTGCTGTGTGACCACACGACGCTTCAGCCTCCGCTGTGTGAGGACATGACGCTTCAGCCTCTGCTGAGTGATCACACGACGCTTCAGCCTCTGCTGTGTGATCACACGACGCTTCAGCCTCCGCTGTGTGAGGACACGACGCTTCAGCCTCTGCTGTGTGACCACACGACGCTTCAGCCTCTGCTGTGTGACCACACGACGCTTCAGCCTCTGCTGTGTGAGGACACGACGCTTCAGCCTCTGCTGTGTGACCACACGACGCTTCAGCCTCTGCTGTGTGAGGACACGACGCTTCAGCCTCTGCTGTGTGAGGACACGACGCTTCAGCCTCTGCTGTGTGAGGACACGACGCTTCAGCCTCTGCTGTGTGAGGACACGACGCTTCAGCCTCCGCTGTGTGACCACACGACGCTTCAGCCTCCGCTGTGTGACCACACGACGCTTCAGCCTCCGCTGTGTGAGGACACGACGCTTCAGCCTCTGCTGTGTGACCACACGACGCTTCAGCCTCCGCTGTGTGAGGACACGACGCTTCAGCCTCCGCTGTGTGAGGACACGACGCTTCAGCCTCCGCTGTGTGAGGACACGACGCTTCAGCCTCCGCTGTGTGAGGACACGACGCTTCAGCCTCCGCTGTGTGAGGACACGACGCTTCAGCCTCTGCTGTGTGAGGACACGACGCTTCAGCCTCTGCTGTGTGACCACACGACGCTTCAGCCTCTGCTGTGTGAGGACACGACGCTTCAGCCTCTGCTGTGTGAGGACACGACGCTTCAGCCTCTGCTGTGTGAGGACACGACGCTTCAGCCTCTGCTGTGTGAGGACACGACGCTTCAGCCTCTGCTGTGTGAGGACACGACGCTTCAGCCTCTGCTGTGTGAGGACACGACGCTTCAGCCTCTGCTGTGTGAGGACACGACGCTTCAGCCCCTGCTGTGTGAGGACACGACGCTTCAGCCTCTGCTGTGTGAGGACACGACGCTTCAGCCTCTGTTGTGTGAGGACACGACGCTTCAGCCCCTGCTGTGTGAGGACACGACGCTTCAGCCTCTGCTGTGTGAGGACACGACGCTTCAGCCTCTGTTGTGTGAGGACAGGACGCTCCTTTGCTTCAGCGTCTGTGAATTGAAAGCGACAGCTCGGCTACACATGGCCTGAGGAGCTCCGCCCACTAATGTCACATGACTATCTCCTTAGGTTCTTTATCAAGAGTAACACAATCACCGATAAGCCCCGCCCACTAATGTCACATGACCGGCTGCACAGGTCCTTCATCTTCACTACATCAATACCTGAGCACCGCCTCGCTAATACACTGATCACATGGCGGTGACGTCACCACAGGTCCTTCAGCTCTTGCACTGCAGCACTTCCAGTCTGTTTGTGCCACGTTCCTATTCTCTGTTATCAGCCAGCAGCAGATTTCTAGGTGAGGCTACAGCGGAGTGTTGCTGCTTGTGGTGAATCTGTGAGGAGAGCGCGGAGGCTCCTGTGGCTGCGGGCCGAGCTGTTCCCCTGCGCGGAGGCTCCTGTGGCTGCGGGCCGAGCTGTTCCCCTGCGCGGAGGCTCCTGTGGCTGCGGGCCGAGCTGTTCCCCCGCGGAGACTCCTGTGACTGTGGGCCGAGCTGTTCCCCCGCGGAGGCTCCTGTGGCTGCGGGCCGAGCCGTTCCCCCGCGGAGGCTCCTGTGGCTGCGGGCCGAGCTGTTCCCCCGCGGAGGCTCCTGTGGCTGCGGGCCGAGCTGTTCCCCTGCGCGGAGGCTCCTGTGGCTGCGGGCCGAGCTGTTCCCCTGCGCGGAGGCTCCTGTGGCTGCGGGCCGAGCTGTTCCCCCGCGGAGGCTCCTGTGGCTGCGGGCCGAGCCGTTCCCCCGCGGAGGCTCCTGTGGCTGCGGGCCGAGCTGTTCCCCCGCGCGGAGGCTCCTGTGGCCGCGGGCCGAGCCGTTCCCCCGCGGAGGCTCCTGTGGCTGCGGGCCGAGCCGTTCCCCCGCGGAGGCTCCTGTGGCTGCGGGCCGAGCCGTTCCCCCGCGGAGGCTCCTGTGGCTGCGGGCCGAGCCGTTCCCCCCGCGGAGGCTCCTGTGGCTGCGGGCCGAGCCGTTCCCCCGCGGAGGCTCCTGTGGCTGCGGGCCGAGCCGTTCCCCCGCGGAGGCTCCTGTGGCTGCGGGCCGAGCCGTTCCCCCGCAGAGGCTCCTGTGGCTGCGGGCCGAGCCGTTCCCCCGCGGAGGCTCCTGTGGCCGCGGGCCGAGGCGTTCCCCCGCGCGGAGGCTCCTGTGGCCGCGGGCCGAGCCGTTCCCCCGCGCGGAGGCTCCTGTGGCTGCGGGCCGAGCCGTTCCCCCGCGCGGAGGCTCCTGTGGCTGCGGGCCGAGCCGTTCCCCCGCGCGGAGGCTCCTGTGGCTGCGGGCCGAGCCGTTCCCCCGCGCGGAGGCTCCTGTGGCTGCGGGCCGAGCCGTTCCCCCGCGCGGAGGCTCCTGTGGCTGCGGGCCGAGCCGTTCCCCCGCGCGGAGGCTCCTGTGGCTGCGGGCCGAGCCGTTCCCCCCGCGCGGAGGCTCCTGTGGCTGCGGGCCGAGCCGTTCCCCCGCGCGGAGGCTCCTGTGGCTGCGGGCCGAGCCGTTCCCCCGCGCGGAGGCTCCTGTGGCTGCGGGCCGAGCCGTTCCCCCGCGCGGAGGCTCCTGTGGCTGCGGGCCGAGCCGTTCCCCCGCGCGGAGGCTCCTGTGGCTGCGGGCCGAGCCGTTCCCCCGCGCGGAGGCTCCTGTGGCTGCGGGCCGAGCCGTTCCCCCGCGCGGAGGCTCCTGTGGCTGCGGGCCGAGCCGTTCCCCCGCGCGGAGGCTCCTGTGGCTGCGGGCCGAGGCGTTCCCCCGTGCGGAGGCTCCTGTGGCTGCGGGCCGGGCCGTTCCCCCGCGCGGAGGCTCCTGTGGCTGCGGGCCGGGCCGTCCCCCCGCGCGGAGGCTCCTGTGGCCGCGGGCCGAGGCGTTCCCCCGCGTGGAGGCTCCTGTGGCCGCGGGCCGAGGCGTTCCCCCGCGCGGAGGCTCCTGTGGCCGCGGGCCGAGGCGTTCCCCCGCGCGGAGGCTCCTGTGGCCGCGGGCCGAGGCGTTCCCCCGCTCGGAGGCTCCTGTGGCCGCGGGCCGAGGCGTTCCCCCGCTCGGAGGCTCCTGTGGCCGCGGGCCGAGGCGTTCCCCCGCTCGGAGGCTCCTGTGGCCGCGGGCCGAGGCGTTCCCCCGCGCGGAGGCTCCTGTGGCCGCGGGCCGAGGCGTTCCCCCGCGCGGAGGCTCCTGTGGCCGCGGGCCGAGGCGTTCCCCCCGCGCGGAGGCTCCTGTGGCCGCGGGCCGAGGCGTTCCCCCGCGCGGAGGCTCCTGTGGCCGCGGGCCGAGGCGTTCCCCCGCGCGGAGGCTCCTGTGGCCGTGGGCCGAGGCGTTCCCCCGCGCGGAGGCTCCTGTGGCCGTGGGCCGAGGCGTTCCCCCCGCGCGGAGGCTCCTGTGGCCGTGGGCCTAGCCCCATTCATTGTCCACAGGACTGCTGGTGACGGGCGAGCGCTTAGCTCTGGTGTTTCCCGGCAGTCTCAGGCAGTGTGGAGCGTTGCAGTAAGACCCGGTCTCCTCCAGTCTGGACTCTGCAGCCGCCTTCTCTGGATTTTCCTCTGATCTGCAGCGATCAGTACATTATCCCCCATGAATTAGATTCTTTGGGGATAATTTGATGTTTGTTTTGGGACTCATCCTTAAAGGGAACCTGTCATCAGATTTTTCTCTATTAAAGGCCTAAAACACACTTCCGCAAAAAAAACGTACGTGTCTTACGGTCCGTTTTTCGGGTCCGTGTTCCGTTCTTTAGGGGCGTTTCTCCGGTACGTATGGCATCCGTGTGATGGCGTATGCGAGCCGTGTTTGCGTGTGGAATGTCCGTATTGACATAAAATACGTACGTGTGCTATCCGTGTGCTGTCCGTTTATAAAGGCCCGCATTCTTACCCAATTAACGTTGTCAATCATTTATCATGAGATCCTGGTGTTGTTGTTTGCTTTCTATTGACCTGATAGATTGGAAACAAGTGTTTCAGATTTTGTGATGAAAAACAGACACGGACGGTACGTGCTGAACACGGACACACTCCGTCTGCGGTACGTGCAGGCACGGACCCATAGACTAAAGCGGGTCCGTGCCTGCGTGCTGCCGGCCAAAAACGGACATGTCGTCCGTGTAGAAAAGCGCACACACGTACTTACCACACGGACACACGTTCCGTGTGATTTTACGTGTGTGTGCCATCTACCATTGAAAACATGGGTCTCCGGTACGTGCAAATACGTACCGCACACGTACAAAAAAAACGGATGTGTGTTGCGGGTCAAACTAAAAGTCTCCCCTTCTGCAGCTCCTGGGCTGCATTCTATGAAGGTGCACCTTGGCCCTGACTCCCCTTCCAGACCCCAAAAATAACTGTATAAAACTTGGCCCTTAGGTATGCTAATTACCTGTGTTGGCCAAATGGGCGGGCTCGTTTTCTGATCCCTTATCCCCCTCCTGCTGCTGATCACCGTCCTCCTTCCTTGATTGATGGGAGGACGCCTCCGTTATCCCCCTCGTCACATTTTCAAATCTCGCGCCTGTGCAGTTAGGTCGGCTCGCGCAGGCGCAGTTCACAGTTCGCCGCCCTCGCTCGTGTCGGTGAGCTAACTGCGCAGGCGCGAGATTATGGGCGGGTACGAGGATGACGCTGGTGATGTCATGCACAGCGCCAACCTCACCAGTGCCATGCTCGTACCCGCCCATAATCTCGCGGCTGCGCATTTAGCTCTCCAGCGAGAGCGAGGGCAGCTGTTTTCTGCTTTGCCCGCAATATGGCAGAGTGAACTGCGCCTGCACAAGCCGACATACCTGCACAGGCGCGAGATTTTAAAATGCGACGAGGAGGATGACGTAGGCATCATCTCGTCAATTAAGCAAGACAGTGATCAGCAACAGGAGGGGGGACCGAAGCAGAAAATAAGCCCGCCCATCTGGCCAACACAGGTAATTAGCACACCTAAGGGCCAAGTTTTATAAAGTTATTTTTGGGGTCTGGAAGGAGAGTCAGGGCCAAGGTGCACCTTCATAGAATGCAGCCCAGGAGCTACAGAAGGGGAGACTTTTAGTTTCATAGGGAAAAATCTGATGACAGGTTCCCTTTAAAAAAAAGTTTAAAAACAGTCACCATCTTTTATCTGTAACCCCGGCCCTAATGACACGTGAGGACTGGGGTGAGACCTGTGTATTGTTAATTGCATGTGACCTCTCTGATCTGGGTGATGTCGGTGTCATTGTTGTCAGGTTCCTATAAGGTGTCAGGACGTCGCTGTCTTTCTCTCCATGGAGGAGTTGGAGTATCTGGAAGGAGACAAGGAGCGGTACGAGGAGGTGATGATGGAGGAGCAGCGGTCGGTGACATCAGGTGAGAAGTGACACATATGTATAATATAGGAAGAGGAGGTCACCTGGAAACTCCGGACCTCCACGGCTCGGGGGGACGACCTGCACCATCGGTGCTGGAAGATAGAGTCATCCTGGTGTAAACTGGGTCCGAGCTCCTTCGCTCCTTGCACTTTACCGGTTACATGCTGTTATCACCGCTGATAGACTGTTCTCTGCCTTCAAACTACTTGTTGTTCTACTTGTTCTTCCCCCTGCGGCCGCCTCGTCAGCTTGGTAACGCTCTCAGATCTGTCTCCTCCCCTGTCCTCTGGAGGTGTGTGTGTGTGTGTGTGTGTGTGTGTAAAGGATTTTTTTAGTTTTTGTGTTAATTTGCAATAAAAGACAAAAGAACACCCTCTTTCACTCCTTTATTAATCCCAAAAATACCCTTAGAGGTCCGATGTAATCCACACGAGGTCCCACAACGATCCTGGATCTGCTGCATCTAAAGTGACAACGAGTTGCCATAAAACATGACCGCACACTGTAACTTCAGGTAGCTACTGTCTGAGCTGATGAGCGGTGACGTCACTCAGGTTATTTGCGGTCACAGCTGGAGATTCCCACAGGTCTCTGTTGTGAATGTTGTCTGTGTGGTTGTTGTTCTGGAGCTCCCTCTGGTGGCCAGGAATGGTAGTGGAGCTGAATCTGAGCCTGTGACTCAGACAAGTGTCGGCATTAATTGGGAATTGGGGAAGTCCTATTGCAGTCAAGTCTGGTCTATATACGAGAGCACTTTCTGCCCTGCAGGTGTCGGTTATGATTGTATTTTTCTCAGTCTCTGTTCCTGGCCTGGAGATTTGTCCTTCCCTGCATCCCTGAGCAAGACTTCTGCAGATAGGTTTTCAGTTTTTTCCTTCCTTCCTAGTTTACACCTTTTGGGTGTTGTTTTTCCTTGTTTTGCTTTGTGTCTGTTTTCTGGCAGGTGAAGTTTGGTTTCTCTTGTGTAGTGAGCATGGGGGTTCCCCTGTGCTGGCTCTCCTGCAGGAAAAGGGATTTTATCCCTGTCTGATTTGATTATTTGCTCTTCTGTATTTTTGTATTCTTTTTTGGTGTTTTGTTCTCCCATTATTTCCAGGAGTACCTGATATAGTGGGGGTGAGGTCGTATGACCTCCAGGGCCATTTTTTATTATCAGGAGTTGGTATTTTTCTACAGGGATTTTGCACTGACCTTAATCAGTTCCTTTCCTTTTCTTTTTATCTAGTTAGTTGGGCCTCGCCTTTGCTAAATCTGTTTCCCTATCTGAGTATTGTTTTTCCTATATCACCGTAATCTTTATATGTTGGGGGCTGTCTACTCCTTTGGGGACTCCTCTGAGGCAAGGTAGATTTCCTCATTTCATTATGTGAGGCGTAGCTAGTTTCTCAGGCTGTGACGAGGCGTCTAGGATTTTAGGAACTCTCCACGGCTTCTAGTGTGGTCTGATAGTCAGGGGATTGCGATCAGCTCAAGTTCTTCCCACTACTCCTGTTTCTTGATGTTTTTTCACCAATGGGAGTTTTTTGTAATCTTCGACGGTTACTGGATCATAACAGTATAACCGGCCAACAAAAAAAAAAAGGTACTCAAAAGAAGGGAAAATATTTTTATCTGCATTTATTTTTCCTCTTTTTCTTTGGGTACCGTGGAAGATTTTTATTGACATGGATACAGAACAGTTAGTTGAGCGTGTTGAGCATATCTCCTCTGAGGTTCAGGCAGTTTTGACTTATCTTAGACAGACTCCTGTTTTCGAACCTAAAATCCCTGTTCCTGAATTGTTCTCGGGGGATAGGTCTACATTTTTGAACTTTAAAAATAATTGTAAATAGTTTTTTGCCTTAAAACCTAAGTCCTCAGGGTGAGCCGTGCAGCAGGTTAAGATTGTCATCTCTTTGTTGCGCGGTGACCCTCAGGACTGGGCCTTTTCATTGGCTCCTGATCCGATTCTTGCTACTGTGGATTCCTTTTTTCAAGCCCTAGGATTGTTGTATGAGGAATCCAATGTTATTGACCAAGCAGAGAAGGCCTTCATGGCTTTGATCCAAGGTCAGGATTCCACTAAGAAATTCAGGAAGTGGGCGGTCCTTACCAAATGGAATGATGATGGTCTTGCGGCACTTTTTCGTAAGGGTCTCGCGGATGCTGTGAAGGATGTTATGGTGGGATTTCCTACCCCTTCTGGTCTCGATGCCTCTATGGCTTTAGCCATTCAGATTGATAGGCATTTACATCGGCACAAAACGATGCATGCTGATGAATTGCTTGCGGAACAGTCTTCGGAGGCTATCCAGTGTGATAGGGACCTCTCTAATGCTGAGCGGCAGGGGTTTAGACGGAACAATAAGTTATGTTTCTTTTGTGGTGACGCATCTCATGCTATTTCTGTCTGCCCTAAGCGGGAAAAGATATTTGCTCGTTCATTTACTGTGGGTACTCTGCAATCTAAATTTCATTTGTCTGTCTCTCTGATTTGCTCCTTATCCTCATTTTCGGCTATGGCCTTTCTTGATTCAGGGGCCGCCCTGAACTTGATTGATTTTGGGTTTGCTAAGAATTGTGGTTTTCCTATGGTGCCTTTACAAACTCCTATTCCTTTAAGGGGCATTGATTTTTTTTTTTAAATCAGATACTTTTTTATTAAAACAGAATACATACAACAGAATAACAAATCGGCATCCAAATTAAATTTATCACATCTATTACCCCTTTAACTCCCCCTCCCGCCCCCTCCCCCACCCCGGCAGCAACACTTCTCCCCGATACTACATCCCATATAGTACACACTTATAATACCCTTCAACTGTAGTATAGAACCATCCCGTTGTGCAGGAGGAACAACTAGTAACACAAATAAAACAAAACATACACATCAGAGGTCTCAGATGGCTATCCCCGTCCCATATCAGTTTACTGGTCCGTCACTCGTCCTATCCGCATTGCAGCCAAGGAGACCAGAGCTTCTCAAACATTTTAACATTCCCCCTTCTTTCATACACTCCCCGTTCCAGCTGAAGAATACATTTCACCCTTTTAATGTACTCTCCCCTGGTCGGGGGGTCTTTTTTAATCCAGGACCTGGCGATTAGCTTTCTTGCCGCATACAGCAGCCTAGCAATGACAATTTTCATAGTATTTTCCACCCCAAGCTCCTCAACATATCCCAATAGGCATATCACTGGTTCCCTGGCGAGGAAACACCCATATGTTCTTCCTATCTTGTGGATAACCTTAGTCCAAAAGGAGACCAGTCTCGGACAAGACCACATCATGTGAAAAATACCTGCGTCAGATCCCTGACACCTTGGACACTCCGAATTCCTTTTCAACCCCATTTTAAACATCAGTAAGGGAGACCTATATACCCGGTGAATCACGTATAGGTGAGACAGTCTGGCTGGTTCGCTCATGGAAAGTTTAGGGATATACTCTAAGATACTCTCCCACACCTCCTCCGTTATCGGCCCAACTTCCTCCTCCCATTTAGATTTAGTTTTAATTGGGTATTCTAACAGAAAGGTATGTAGTATATCTTTATACGTGCCAGAAATGATCCCTTTAGTGCTTCCTCCGCCCTTACACACATACTCCAGTACCAGGTCAGTCTGTATGGCCACACTTTGTTTAGCCGCTTGGGCTGCAATCGCATGTTTTAATTGTCTGTAGTGGAGCCAGCCGGACGCCGGTAACTGAAACTCACTCTGTAACTGCGGGAACGATTTCACAATTCCTCCGTCCAATATCTGATGCATGTATATTACACCCTTGCGTCTCCACTCCTCAATATTCCCCATTTTCTGAATCTCCAGGAGATTACTGTTATCCCAGATAGGTGTAAACTTGGTTAACCGGGTCACCCCTCTCACCCTTTTCAGCCTATCCCAGGTCTTATTTATAAGTGCCATTGTAGGAGATGTTCTACCCAGGAGCCCCACCGCACCATCCTCTAGTCCCATTACCAATGGACTTCTACCCACTATGTATTCCAGTACTTTTTTAATGCCCCCATCTTTCTCTCGATCAGACCAACCCCTGAGGTGTTGACATTGCGCCGCTATATAATACAATTCCGGATTTGGGATTGCTAGACCCCCCTCATCCTTCGGCCTTTGTAAAGTCTCTAATCGCACCCTAGGCTGCTTTTTACCCCACACCAGGTCCCTAAACAGCGAGTTTATCCCTTTAAATCTTTTCCTTGAAATACAAACAGGGGCATTGTGCAGTATGTATAGGAGTTTAGGCATTACTACCATCTTTAGTAAATTAACCCTTCCAACAACTGACAAATGTAGCTTGTTCCAGGCATCCACCTTGGTTCTCAATTTTTTAAGGAGCGGCCATAAGTTCACCTGTATGTAGTTTTCTACTGGCAGAGATATCTGGATACCTAGATATTTAAATTCGTCCACATTCTTCAATTTGTTAGCCCCAGTATCCTCATTTGTCCAGGCTACTTCCCCATCCACCTTAAAGAGGCTCGATTTAGACCAATTAATGGTCAGTCCCGAAACTTCTCCAAATTTCTCTATTATCTGCATGGCATGATCCAATGAGGCTGACGGATCCCCCAAGAAAAGTAATAAATCGTCAGCATAAAGAGCTATTTTCTCCTCTAAATGCCCATACTTAAATCCATGGATCTCCTTTGTTTTCCTAATGGCCGCCGCCAGAGGCTCTATTGCAATAGCAAATAGGAGCGGCGATAGTGGGCAGCCCTGTCTCGTTCCCCGGTGCAACTCAAACGCTGAGGAGGTCATACCGTTAACTCTAACTTTAGCAGTAGGCCTATTATACAACAGCTGCACCCACTTTACAAACCGTGGGCCAAAACCCATATGCTGCAACACTTTCCACAGATACCCCCACTCAACACTATCGAACGCTTTCTGGGCATCTAACGAAGCGATCACCCTCCGGCCAGGGTTGTCAGGCGGCAACTGTAGATTAAGGTACAATCTCCTGATATTAGCAGCTGTCGACCTATTGGCCATGAACCCTGATTGGTCCATATGGATTAGGTTAGATATAACTCCAGTCAGCCGGTTTGACAACACCTTAGCCAGAAGCTTCACGTCCGCTGTTAATAACGAGATGGGTCTATATGAGTCTGGAAGCCTCGGATTTTTATCCTCCTTAGGAATTACTACTATTATTGCTTCTCTCATAGATTCAGGCAATATACCTTCCCCCTCCGCCACCTCAAAGACTTTCAATAGTTTGGGTAATAGGATTTCTTCTAACTGTTTATAAATTTCAACTGGTAGCCCGTCTGCTCCCGGTGCCTTGTCAATGCTCATGCCATGCAGAGCGCCCTCCAGTTCATCAATAGTAATAGGTGACTCCAGTTTATCTCTATCCACCACAGACAACACAGGAAGCTCACCTCGCTCAAGAAATGAGTCCACCTCTTCCACCCTCATATCTCCGCTAGAAGAATATAGCGTGCGATAGAAATCTTTAAAGACCTCAAGGATCGCCTCAACCTCAGTGACCTGTGTCCCCTCCACCGTGTCCATACCATGCACAAATGAACTACTCCTTTGAGCTGCAGCTATGACCGATAATAGATGACCAACTTTTTCCCCCTCCTCATAAAAATGCAATTTTTGGAATGCCTGCTTCCTTACCGCCTTCTCCAAAAGCATCTTATTAACCTGTTCATGCGCCTGCCTAAGATTTTGCTTCGCGTCCGTAGTAGTACTCCGGATTGCTTCCAGCTCTGCCTTATCTAAGGCCTCCAGGCTATCTTTCTCATCCTGCCTCGTCTGTGTTTTACGTTTACAGATATCCCTGAACAGGAGCCCCCTGAGGTATGCCTTCATCGCATCCCATACCACCAGCGGACCAGTGCTACCCTCGTTGTGGATAAAGAAATCCCCAAGATCCCGTTCTATATTCCCCATATTAATATGACGGATCCATGCTGGATGAAGCTTCCACTCTCCCCTCCTTCCCCCTGTCAGGGTTCCCCGTCGTATGGACACTAGAATTGGGCTATGATCTGAAATCACTCTTGTCAGATATTGCACGTCACTTATCATTGCATCCATCAGATCACTAGCTAGAGCCATGTCAATGCGGGACAGAGTGTTATGTGAAGCCGAATAACAAGAGAAGCAGGATACCCTCCCATTCCTCACTCGCCAGGCATCCACCATTCCAAGTTCCCCAATAAGAGTGCCAAACGAAGTCATACAACTATCCTGGATACCTGGAGGTCTACTACTCCTATCCCAGTACAGGTCTATCACATTATTGAAGTCCCCCACCAGTAAAAAAGGGATTACTCCCCCCTTCTCAGAGAACTCCCTTATCTCCCTTAGTTTGGTGCACTTATATGGAGGTGGTATATATATTGCAGCTATACACATGAGTCTGCCAAATATGTTACACTTGACGGCCACACACTGTCCCTCTTTATCCACATACACTTCTATCTCTTCATATTACAGCGTTATGGATCAGCAGTGATACACCCCTTGCATAGTTGGAAAAGGTGGAGTGATAGGCCTTCTGCACCCATCTCCTATTTAAAACATGTGTTGTCTCCTTTGTTAGATGCGTTTCTAGTAGGCATATTACTGACGGGTTCTGGTCTTGAACATATTTAATTAATGCCGCTCTCCTAGACCTATCTGATAACCCTCTAATATTCCAACTCAACACCTTAATTCCAGGGCTGTGGAGTCGGTAAGCCAAACCTTCGACTCCGACTCCGACTCCTCAAATTCTCTTGCACCGACTCCGACTCCGACTCCGGCTCCGACTCCGACTTCTACATATATTGCTTAGTTAGGTGAAAAATTTATTGTAGTACATGAATATGTGTATGTGAACATCAGACATTTAATAATTTTTATGATACGATAATCAAGATATTTGGATAGAACATAAAATATATTTATTGGAATACAACTTTAGAACACAAAAAACTGTAATAAATTGTAAATATGTAATACACTATGTAATATACAGTAGATTACATATATATCTTGTGTGTGTATATACACTGTGTGTATATATATATATATATATATATATATATATTACATATTTACAATTTATTAGTTTTTTGTGTTCTAAAGTTGTATTCCAATAAATATTTTATGTTCTATCCAAATATCTTGATTATTGTATCATAAAAACAATTAAATGTCTGATGTTCACATTGTACTACAATAAATTTTTCACTTAAATATAAGCATTATACTAAATGTTATTATTTAGTAAAATATTCAGCATATTCTGCATTGCACTCCTGTCCCCAATTTATTATATATTTTAGGAGTCGGAGTCGGTGCATTTTATACCGACTCCGACTCCGACTCCACCAAAATGAGCTCCGACTCCGACTCCACGACTCCGACTCCGACTCCACAGCCCTGCTTAATTCTATCCCCCATTATCCCACCCAGTAAAACCATCAAACCTTGTAGTATCTCCCCATGCTGCCTCTACCCTACCCCTTTCCCCCCTGCTCCCCTCCCCTCCTACTCCCCACCACTTCCTGTTTTCGAGTACTCCCGTGAAGCATCGGGTTTTCCAAACCTGGTCCATAATCCCTACTAAATTCCCCCCTACCTCCCTCGCCTTCCCCTCTTAGACACATTTTAAAACTCGTCCCTTTTCCAACAATTCTCCACTCCCCCCCTTTCTATGTATAATCATATTCCACTCAACCAATATAACAGTAAAATGGCGAACAGTAATTAAACTGGAATCTCAAATTGTAGATATCACCACCGCGCCAAATTAGGCAGTCCCCATGTCCTGCGAAGCTCACATCAAACCCTTCGCATTCCCCCTGCATACTACCTCAATCCCAAAGGGAAGGAGAAAAAAAAAAAAAAAAAAGAAAAAACAAGAAGGGTCCCCTGTAAGCTCCTAAGGATGTTGTAGAGCCTCAGCCGGCCTTCTCCAACACACTGCAGATTCAGACAGTCAGCTCATTCCTTCAAACGGATCCGCTTTTCGTTTGCGTCCAACCACTGCATGGCTTCCTCTGGAGTTGTAAAAAAGTGCACCCGCTCCAACGCCGTCACTCTTAGCTTTGCCGGGAACATCATTGAGTATTGCACCCCCATCTCTCGCAGGCGCCTCTTTACTCCTGTAAAAGTCATACGTAGCTTTTGAACAGAAATGGAGTAGTCCGGGTATATGGAAATTCTCTGGCCGTCAATCATAAGATCCTCCATGTCTCTTGCCTTTCGCAGTATAGTGTCCCTGTCTCTGTAGTTGAGGAGCTTGGCTAGCATAGTGCGAGGGCCCCTTCCTGCTGGTTGTGGCTGCATCGGGACTCTGTGTGCACGTTCCACAGCATAGAGCTTGGATAAGACATTAGCACCCATTTTCCCCCTGAGCCAGTCTTCTACATATTCAGTGGGGTTTCTTCCTTCCGCTTTCTCAGGGATGCCGACAATTCGGATGTTATTTTTTCTAGAGCGGTTCTCTAAATCATCATTTTTTGCCGTGATTTCAGCTATCTGCTGTGCAAATGTTTTTTCAGACTTTTGTAGTTTTGTAATATGATCCTCTGTTATCCCCACTCTCTCCTCTACAGCCGTTGTTCTCAGGTCTGCTTTCTTGAGGTCTTTCTTAATGTCAGCAACCTCTGCCTGTAATCCCTTAACTTGTTTCGTCAGGGAAGTCAGAGCCTCTTTACAAAAAGACACCACTGCAAAAATGTCCTTTAAAGTGGGGTTTTCTGGAGCCTGGTCTGCACTATGTGCTTCCTCTACTTCTCCTGTCTTATCTTGCTGCTGTTCACCATCCCCCATCTCATCAGAGCTGGCATTGTCTTCTCCCTCCTCACCTCTGTTATCTGTATGCTGATGTGATTTCTCTGAAGTCCGGGCAAATTTCTCCAGCCTTGCCGCGACCTGCATCCTCTCCTGACAGGCTGCATTCACTTTCTCAGCTTCCTGCCTTATCATGGCACCATCCTGAGAGCTGGGGACTTTCCCGCCTCCATTATCTTTTTGCCTGTGACGGACCATGGCACCTCTCTGCATCCACCAGACTCACTCCAGATAAGTCCTCACCACCTTATCTTCCTGACAGCCGGCTGAGGCAGTGATAACAGCGGTATTCCTTTAAGGGGCATTGATGTTACTCCCCTAGCTGTACATAAACCCCAGTTTGGACCCAGGTAACTATGAAGGTCGCGCCAGCTCATCGGGAGGATTGTACGTTTTTATTATTACACGACTTGCACGATGTTTTGGTACTGGGATTCCCTTGGTTGCAAACCCATAGTCAGTTCTTGATGGGAGATCGTTGTCTGTGGTTAGTTGGGGTTCTCAATGTGTGCATAATGACCCTTCTGTGTTGTCTATTTCCTCTCCGCCACATGATGTACCCGAATATTTGTAAGATTTTCTTGACGTGTTTAATGAGACCAGTTCTGATCCTTTGCCCCCTCGGGAGTGTGATTGTGCCAGGTTGCAAGTTTCCTGATGCTATGAGAACCTATATTAAGGAGTCATTGGAGAAAGGACATATTAGACCATCCTCGTCACCTATGGGTGACGTTTTTTTCTTCATGACCAAGAAGGATGGGTCGTTAAAACCTTTTGAGTACCTAGTGATGTGTCGCGGGCGGAGGAGGGGACGCTGCGCTCTCCCACTGCTCGGGTCCGGCTGCTGCGGCTCGGTGGTGGCTCGAGCGGTGGGCCGGATCCCGGAGACTCGAGCGGCGTTCCTCGCCCGTGAGTGAAAAGGGTGTTTGATTGTGGGGATTGGATATTGTCCGTGACGCCACCCACGGTTGTGGTGATATTAGTGGCACCAACGCTGCTCTAGACGGGGATCCCGGGAGCGGTGACAGGGAGCAGCTTTGTTGTTAGTTCTCCCCTCCGTGGGTAGGGGGTTGGTTGTCCCGGGGCCCGGTGATGGGGTAGGGATGGATGGCAGGCGAGTTACAGGGCCTGGTGAGGTGCAGGGTCGCGGGGGCAGCGCTGTGCTGCACGGCACGGTGGTACTCACTCAGCCAATGATGAGGACACAGTTCTCGGTAAAACACACGGCTGGGACTTCCGGCTCCTGCGCTGATCATGTAGGACACAGGACGCCTGAGCTCTGTCATTCCCTGCAGCTCTGACATATATACCGGACAACCCACCAGCCTCCCCCGCTCCATTCCACCGGTGAGTGAAGTTGCTACATGCAGGGAAGTTCATGGGGAGCCGTGGAGATAATTACTTGAAACAGCGCGGTGAATTTCGCTCTCCCCCTCCCTCTCAAGATCTGGCAGCATGATAAAGATGGCGCCGGAGCCTTCCCTGCACTAAAATCAGATCTGTACACAGAGAGCAGGACGCAGCTTACCTTGCACTCACTCCCCCAGCACTAAGCAGTTAACCGGCAGCAGAATAATAAATCTCCTGGAGTCCTGATAAGATATCAGCAGCAAACAACACGCTACTGACAAGTTCTGCAAAGAGCTAAGAGTTAAAAAGCTGGGAATCCCTGGGCCCTTCCCCCATCTTGTCCAGACCTGTGCATACTGCATAAGCAGGAGCTGAATCTCTAGGCATACAGACTCAGTGCAAAGCTCTGGAGAAAGTTAAAGAAGCTGAAGGAGGGAAGTTTAAACATACATCCCTGCAAAGTTTCAGGACAGTGAGAATTCATATAACTCTGGCAGGGGGGAGAAAGGGGTGAAAGTGAGAATAAACAAAAGGGGGAGCAGAATCAAGATTTGTCTGACAACCCACACTAAATCAGTGTCAAAACTTACGTCCCTTCATTCACTATTTGATGGAAAGATACCTGCTGCGCAGCAGCTCCAAAACACAAAATCCTCATACATCCAGCGTACAGTGTGAAAAAAAGATTGTGACTGCCCATACAGAATTAAGTGTCCCTCGGTCACCTGAAAATACTCATCAGATGGAGATGGAGGATTCCCCGGGGACCCCGGATGTATTCAAAACAGTGGAGGGTATGGATTATAAGCGTCTGGCTGATGAAGTCGCCAATCGTTTGCTACCTGACATCTCCGCTACAATTAAAGCATCAATAGCAAAAGCTCTCAGTGCCATACAGAACCAACTTGATGAGACGGTGGAACAGGTTGCGGCTATGGAAACCAAAATGTCGACGTTAGAGGAGGACTTCAGCTCTGACCACACTACAGTCATGCGTCTGGCCAGGGAGAATCTGACCCTGAGGGACCGTGTGGACGATCTAGAGAACCGCTCCAGAAGAAGCAATTTGCGCATTGTCGGCCTGCCTGAAACATACCCGGTTGGTGAGCTACGTACATTGTGTGAATCCACTATTCCTACAACCCTGGGAGTAGCAGGAAGGAGAAAAGTGGAAAGGGTGCACCGCATTGGTCCGCCAAGGAGAGGTGATGAGAGTGAAAATAACAGACGCCCAAGACAAGTCATAATGAAATACTTGGACTTCTCCGATAAACAGGAAATATTACAGGCATACAAGAAATTGAAACATCCCTTGGAGGTGAAAGGCTCGCGCATCTTGCTCTTCGAGGATTTTTCTGCGGAGGTCACACGGCAGCGGAGGGCATTCTCATACATATGCTCAGCTTTATTTAAGAGAAATATACGCTTCCAGTTAAAGTACCCGGCAACGTTGATTATCAGACATCAGGATGGATCCTACAATTCTTTCTCAAGTCCAAAGGAGGCAGAGGCCTTTATTGAGCGGATCAGCAGTCCTCGTGACCTCAGGAATTCTCCAGGACAAGGGCGCAACGACTCACCGAACCAGAGAGTGACCAAAGGGAGCTCTGTGAAGCTCGCTACAGCTTCCCCGAAGGACCGGAGACAACAAAACAAGGAACTTAAGGGAACCTGAGACAAATAGACAAATGTCGGATGTGTAAAGTTCAAGGTGGGACACCTGTTTTTGATTTAGGCTGGAGAAGCCGCAGTGGAAAAAGTTCAAGAAATCTGAGGCGGAGGAAAGGAAAGAGAACTTTTCTTTTTTTTTTTTTTTTTTTTCCTTCTCTCTCTTTCTTTGTAGGTGGGACACTCCTTTATATTGGTTAAACGCTATAAGTATAAGGTTGACTGAGCTTGGAAAATGATCAGAAAAAAGTGAAGTCTGAGTATTATGGTATAGTTGGGGGGGGGAGGGGAGGGAGATGTTTGAAATGTTTGGGGATTTTGGATTCAAGTGAAGTAGCAAAGATTTTACACAGAGTTATTATTATTACTACTACTCTCACTATTGCAAGTGAGCACTATGTTCAATTGTCTAATTGGTTGAATTTTTTTTTTTTGGCAAGAGAGGGCAGCAAAAACATGGTAAACGAAAGGCAGGATTTCCATTTATTACATGTGCTTTATGAGAATAGTCACCTGGAATGTTAAGGGGTTACGTTCCCCCCAAAAAAGAATTAAGATATTACGCCACCTTAATCGCCTCAAACCGGACATTGCGCTCCTTCAGGAAACTCATCTGGAAGGTTCAGACATGCAGAGGATGGGGAAATTATGGGTTGGAGGAGTCTATGGGTCATCTTCAGTTAAAAGGAAAGCAGGGGTTATTACATTAGTAAGTAGGAGATTACAACATCAAGTCCTGGAAACATATGCAGACACGGAAGGTAGGGTTCAGATGATCTCAGTGGAGATACCTGGAGGAATTTATAAAATCTTTAATATTTATGCCCCGAACGAAAACAACAAATCATTCTTTCAACGACTTGAGGCCAAAATTTTAGAACATGCCCATTTTAATCTAATAATTGGGGGGGATTTCAACTCGGTGGTATCTGTGCTAGAGGACAGGAAAAATGCTAAAGGCCCCCCAAATGTACCGCGCGGCCATGATAAAGTTATGCGTCCTCTGTTAAATGCCACGGCCTTATGGGATGCGTGGAGACTACTGCACCCTCAGGATAGGGAATTTACGCACTATTCACATGCTAATAGCTCCTGGTCTCGCATTGACTACTTTCTTATTTCAGGGAACCTGGTACGTGCGCTCCACTCAGCTACTATCCAGGATTTGGTGATTTCTGACCATGCCCCGGTGGTGCTAGACCTAGCAAACATTTATCCCAGAGGAACGGACTATCTGTGGAGATATCCTTCCTTCCTTAAAGATAACGAAGATTTTTCCTTGAAATTAAAGGAATGGTGGACGGAATTTATGGTACATAATGATCAACATAAAGACACACCTATGTTATTATGGGACACGGCGAAGGCAGTATTACGGGGCAGAACGATAGCACATGTTTCCTATTTGAAGAAAAAGGCTCATCTTAAATTTACTGAAACCTCCCATAAATTGAGGGAAGCATATACTTCTTTTCAAAAGCATCCTGATAGGGACCATAGAGATAGATGGGTAATAGCCCAAAGAGCTTTTAATGAGTGGGCGGAAAAACGGGAACAAATGGCTAGGTCAATGCAAGAAGCTACATTACATCGCTTTGGAAATAAAGCAGGGAAAATACTGGCCAACTTAGCGAAAAATAGGATTATAACTCAGGGACCCATGGAAATAAAAAATCAAAAGGGGGAGATACACAAAAACCCTAAGACAATAATTGAGACTTTAGGCACGTATTATAGAAACCTTTATTCGTCGGAAAAGCGAGACAAATTTCCTGATAATAATCTTTTATCTAAAGTGACACTACCTCGACTCACAGAAGAGCATCGCACTTTTCTGAATGCCAAAATTACGGGGGAAGAAGTATTGGGGACAATCAACTCCATGCATAATTATAAAGCCCCTGGCCCTGACGGATTTACGGGAGAATTCTATAAAACAGTAAAGGAAGAGATCTTACCTACATTACTAGAGCTGTATAATAGCATACTAGACGGTAATGCGTCTTTCCAAAATAATAACCGGGCATATATAAAATTGATCCCTAAACAGGGGAAGGACCCGAAGGAGCCGGGTTCGTATAGGCCCATATCACTTATCAACCTAGATATGAAGATAATGTCAAAGATTATGGCAAATCGTCTAGCTATAATTCTTCCCCAACTGATTTCCCCAGCACAGGCCGGTTTCATTCAGAAAAGATCAGGGACACTAAATATTAGAAAAGTTCTTCTTGTCCTGGATAGGGTTAACCTTCGGCCTCTGAAAGGAGAATCTCCCGCTTTGCTTACAATAGATGCCGAGAAAGCCTTTGACAATATTGAGTGGTCATGGCTTTATAGAGTTCTAGATGAAATGCGTTTTTCGGGGTCATTTTATACCTACATTAGAGAAATTTACACAAATCCGAAGGCTCAAGTTTACATTCCAGGATATCTGTCAGCCCCTTTTCCGTTACTGAAAGGAACCAGACAGGGTTGCCCCCTTTCCCCATTACTTTTTAATCTGGCTCTGGAACCATTGGTGCGATTGTTATCTACACATAGCACCTTCCAGGGTATTTCTGTAAATAATAGACAAATTCAGTCAGCTTTTTTTGCGGATGACATTTTGCTTTTCCTTTCGAATCCAGCTCAGCAGGTCCCCGAGATTTTACAAATTTTGCGAGAGTTTGGAGCGTACTCAGGCTTCAAGATTAATGCGTCAAAGTGCGAGCTCCTATACCTGGGAGGGACAAATGTTCAAACACGGGAGCAGAACCCTTTTGAAGGAATTACAGTGGCTAAGTCATATATCACATACCTGGGAGTTAAAATAGGTAAGGTTCCGGCAACCCTTTATAGTCTAAACTATCCACCCCTTCTGAGCCAAATAGAGCAAGATCTTAAAAGATGACACGACCTTCCATTGAACATAATTGGTAGAGTCCACCTAATTAAGATGATGTCGATATCAAAATTAATGTATCATCTTCAAACACTTCCCCTGCTTCTCAAGCATAAAGATATTGTCCAGCTAAATAGAGCTTTTTCACACTTCATTTGGAGGGGGAAACGCCCTCGTATAGGGCTTAAGAAGCTGATGGCATCTAAGGTTCATGGAGGTCTGAGTTTGCCGAACATTCGGGGTTACAATATAGCCTGTTTGACTAGATATATATTGGATTGGATTAAAGGCTCTAGGCATTATTCAGCGTTGGAGCTTGAGAGAGACTATGCACAACCTTGGGATCTGGTGGCATTGCTTCATACTAGGCAGGCTAATCTCCCAGTGAAAATCAAGCACTCTTCCTTATTTAAAGACACGATTGCAGCGTGGAAGGCGTTGAGGAAAAACTACAAACTTCCCCATAAAATATCCAAATACTTGCCTATATGGGGGAATCCAGAGTTTGTGCAGGGGACAAGCAATAAGCTGTTTGAAGAGTGGAAGGTGCGGGGTATAAGGACTGTTGCTCATCTCTTGCACACCTCAGAGCCTAGATGGTTGAGTAGAGACGAAATTATAGCGCAGTATGGCCTGGGGACTAACCAAGTAATCCAATATGACCAAGTGAGATATAGTATTATGACTCAGTTGCATGATGTGACCCAGGAGGTAGTATTTAACTCTTTTGATTGTCTGGTAAAGAACTCAATAACTTCATCATCTATCTCTTTTCTTTATGGAGCCATGCGTGATCTATTAATAGGACAGCACCCGGAAGGTTTATTTAAATCTTGGGAAAAACAATTTGAGGACCCGTCTATGGGGGTAAAAATTAGGGGAGGGTGGAATGCTCTTCGTAAATCAATTTTAAATGAGAATTGGCGAGAAACCCAATTTAGAATTATGCACAAGGCAATTTATGGTTTTAATCTCCCTCCATCAGCAACAAAGCCAGACAGGCTTACGTATTGCCCTAAGTGTAAGAGTAGTGGAACTGATCTCCTTCACGGGTTGTGGTCCTGCCCCCATTTGAGTCCATTATGGTCACAGATCAAAAGTTGTATACAAAAGGTGTGGGGTCTTGAAGTTCGGCTCTCACCTGGGTTCGCTATTTTTCACCATTGGGAGGAGGGGAACGATACCAAAGGGAAGATGACTAACCCACCCAGACTTATACATGTGATACTTCTGGCAGCCAAGAGAGCGATACTAAAAAATTGGTTGGAGTCTAGGGTCCCCGCGATTGAAGAGATCTTGGGTCAGCTCATGCATCTTCTTGAAATAGAAGGATTGGATGCAGAAAGGAGGGCGGATAGAATACGACAGCACTTTAACAAATGGAAGAAATTCATACTGGCCTATTGTACTCGGGAGGAGATAGTCAGGATTATGTCACCTTTCAAAGACACAGTCTGGTATCATACTGAAAAATTGAAGGATACATTGGATGGCTTGGAGGTGGGGGAGGAAATGCCGAAAGGTGACTAAAAGGAGAGGGGGAAATAACCGATTTGAGTGGGACTTCTTTATTGTATGTCATTACCATGTTCACAAGGGTTCAATGGGGGGAATGATAAGAATGATGGGTTAAGGGGTCGCTGCTTTCCTTTGCTTTATCTTGCCATGTTATGGTTATTGATTTTAAAAATTGGTATGGAATTTGGGATGATCAAACATGACAATGTAATGTTGAATTTACAATGCTGAATTCGCTTATGCCAATGTTATGTTATTGAAAAATTTGAATAAAAATATAGTTAAAAAAAAAAAAAAAAACACACGGCTGGATGGACGGGTCCCACAGACGGCTGCGGTGTTGTTTCTCCCGGCAGGTTGATGGTGACTGCCTTTCCCTGCACCTATGTACTGCAAACGGTTCCAATGGGTTCCCACCGGTAACCCGCTCCCCAGCTTGGATATGGGTTGGAGGAGCCCCTTTTGCCCTGGCTCTGGCCCTGGGAATGGTAGCCTTGGCGGTGGCTGTGTTTCCCTCTCACGGTTGGACTGTTGCCTTCTGTCGGGACTTGGCTGCTGGGAAACCCAGGAGGTTCCTTTCGCTGACGGATTTGGCAAATTCACGGCGACTCCTAGCCTTGCCGGGGTCTGTAAGCCCCTGCCAGATGGTGCTGATTTCTCTTTGTGTACCCGTTCGGTACCGCTGGGCCACCGCCCGTCCACGGTCCTTACGGTAAACTCCGATAGGCCACTCCTGCAGACGGTCACCACCGTCTGCCAACCTTGCTGTACCGCCCGGGCCGCACACCCGGACGCTGTCAGTTAGTTGCTCCACTACCACTTTCCTTCCTTCCACTTTCACCTCCAAAACTAATCTGTCTGCTTTTCCCGCCTCCAGGACTGTGAACTCCTCGGTGGGCGTGGCCAACCGCCTGGCCCACCCCCTGGTGTGGACATCAGCCCCTGGAGGGAGGCAACAAGGGTTTGTGTCTGACTTCGGTGTGCCTGACCGGGAGTGTGGGGTGTGTAGGTGTTGTTCTCTGTGGCCCCTGGCTGGTCCAGGGCACCACAGATGCCCTTTGGGCTCACAGATGCCCCCTCCGTCTTTCAATCATTCATGAATGATATTTTTCAGGTGGTAATTGGCAAGTTTCTGATTGTCTATTTGGATGATATCTTGATTTTTTTCTGATGATTGGGATGCTCATGTGCAGCAGGTCCGGAAAGTTTTTTTTAGATGCTTGGGGAACATGCATTGTTTGTTAAGGGATCGAAATGTCTCTTTGGCTTGCAGAGGGTTTCCTTTTTGGGGGTTGTTTTGTCCCTGGCTTCTATGGAGGTGGATCCGGTCAAGGTTCAGGCCATTCATGGCTTTTTCTTTGTATCAAGTTAGTTGGACCTCGCCTTTGCTAATTCTATTTTTTCCGGTCTGAGTATTGTGTTTTCCTACATCACCGTAATCTTTGTATGTGGGTTGCTACCTACTCCTTTGGGGACTCCATGGCTATTTCTAGTGTGGTCTGATAGTCAGGGGATTGCGGTCAGCCCAGGTTCCAGCTACTCCTGTATCTTTGGTGTTTTTTCACCAATGGGAGTTTTTTGCAATCTTCCACGGTTACCGGATCATAACAGGTGTTCACCTGTGTCCGCAGGCAACTTCATCTCAGGGGACGTAAGGTGAGGTCACTGAGTTTAATGAAGAGGTCACAGGTGGAGGACTGTGGAAACCTTGAGCTGTGATGTCATCACTGATCGCTGTGGCACATTCTCTGCCTGAAGCTCACAGCGGGCGATCATGTTTTATGGCTGCTTGCTGTCACTTCAGATGTAGCAGAGCCATGATCATCGTGGGACCTCATGTGGATTACGTCAGACCTTCAGTGGTATTTATGGGGTTAATAAAGGGGTTAAAGAGTGCTCTTTTGTCTTTTATTTCAAATATAAATTTTTTCGCTGTGTGCGTTTTTCTTTTCACTTACAGATTACTAATAGGGGGTCTCATAGACCTCTTCCATTAGTAATCTAGGGCTTAGTGACAGCCAGGGCAATCGGGAAGAGTCGAGTAAAGTTCTGGGATTGTCACATCTAAAGGATGTGGCAATCCTGGGCAGCTGCAGGCTACTATTTTTGAGGCTGGAGGGGCTCAATAACCATGGGGTCTCCCCCCGGCTGAGAATACCATCCCCCAGCTGTTGGGCTTTATCTTGACTGGGCATCAACATTAGGGGGAACCACATGCTGGTTTTTAAACATTTATATATTTATTTAACTTTAAAAAATAAAAAAACGCATGTGGTTCCTCTTATTTTATACACAGTCAAGATAAGCGCACGGCCGAGGGCTGCAGCCTGTAGCTGTATGCTTTTATCATTGTTGTGCTGAAAAGTCAAATTCATCTTCAGCTTTTTAACAGAGGCCTGAAGAGTTTGTTTTTTTTGCAGTATTGACTGATATTTGGAGCTGTTGACTAAATCTTGAATTCAAGCTGATGAAAAACTGTCCCTAAGTGTAATGCTGCCTCCAGCATGCCTCACTGTTGGTGTGGTGATATTCTGGCGCAGTGTTGACTTTGCACCAATGATACCTTTTGGAATTCTGTCCAAAAAAGTTCCACCTTGGTCTCCTCAGTCATAACACATTCCCACATACTTTTGGTAGAGTTGATGTAGGTTTTGGCAGAACATATCTGGGTTTGGATGTTTTGCCTTTGGAAGAAAAGGCTTTTGTCTGCATATGGGGAATACGGGTGATTGTTGTCACATACAGTACTTAGCCAGTACTTGTCAGAAATTCATGCAGCTCCTTTAATGTTGCTGTAGATTTGCTGGCAAACTCTAGGTCCAATTTTCTTCGTTTTTTCATCAATTTTTAGGGACATCCTGTTTTGCCATTGTGCCAAATTTAAGTCCCTTCTTGATAATGTCTTTTACATGAGAAAAACTTGGCATTTTAACAGGGGTGTGAAGACTTTTTGCCAGCTTCCACTTTACAACTGTAGATATATGGGCGTCGTGTAATTGGTCTCTGTGTGTTTCCTACAGATGGACTCATGGAAAGAAATTCTCCAGAGAGATGTCCCCGTCCTCTGTGTCCCCAGGACTGTCCAGAGGAGAAGCACAATGTCCCGGAGACTCATCAGGTAGATGGCGCTGAAGTCTCCACAACATCTGACCATAAAGTGATTGGACCGGAGCTTGATTTACATGTTTCTTGTCTTTTTAGGGTAAAGATCTGATTGATATTAAGGTTGAGGTTAAAGATGAAGCAGAAGAGACGATGGATTTTTGGACCAATTCGCAGTGTAAGGATGGGACACTGGACACGGTCATGTCTGTTCTTTGGTCACCTACTATTACTCCCATCATCTCCTCAATCACATGGCACAATCTGTTCCATCACTGTGTGTCTCCACAGATGGATCCAAGAGGAGAAATCCCCCAGAGAGATGTCCCCAGGACTGTCCAGAGGAGAAGCACAATGTCCCGGAGACTCCTCAGGTAGATGGCACTGAGCCCTGGGGAGGAGACATTTCTGTTCCTGCGATGGTAGAGTCTGACGGTTTATTACATTGATCAGTTAGGTCTTTCTGACCTCATCTGAGACCCAGTATAGTCTGTGAGAAGAGCCGGTGTACCTTTCTAGCAGTGACCACATCCAGCAGAAGGAGCTGGGACGTTCTGTAGTATACGGCATCCGACAGAGAAATGCACAGAAATCCAATGTTTACATTTGAAATGAATGTAGAAGACGGTGATTAGTTGTCCCATAGCTGCGTCCCCTGTATATATCCCATGAATGTGTGCAAGGATGGGATTTAAGAAAATCCTCAGAATTGTGATGGTTTCAACGCCCAATTATCAATTAATCAGCTGGAAAAAAACAAGCCTGAATAGCAATAGTGGAATTACTGGTGATCTTTATTTTAACCCTACAGTGTCACAAGGATACCATAACAGACAGTGGCCCTCCTACTTCTGGTGTCAGGAGTTTGCAGCACAGGGCTTGATTTTTCACTATACAAATAAGTATATGCAAATATAAACATGATGGGAATGTGCAGCCATCATACCGCTCAGGAAGGAGACGGATAAAGTGTACCAGAGAGGAACGTGCTTTGGTCAGACATGTGCAGATCAACCTAAGAACAAAAGCAAAAGACCTTGTGAAGATGCTGGCGGAAGCTGGAAAGATTGTGTCATTATCCACAGTGACACGAGTAATCTATAAACATGGGCTGAAAGGCCACTCTGCCAGGGAGAAGCCATTACTCCAAAAGAAACAGAAAAAATCCAGATTAATGTTTGTAAATGTGCACAGGAACAAAGACCTGAATTTCTGGAGACGTCCTGTGGTCTGACAAAATTAAAATTGAACCATTTCGCCATAATGACCATCGTTACATTTGGAGGAAAAAGTGAGAAGCTTTTAAGCCTAAGAACACCATCACAACTATGACACACGGGGGCGGCAGCATCATAGTGTCGGGTTGTTTTGCTGCAGGAGGGACTGGTGACTTCACAAAATAGATGGCACCATGAGGAGAGAAGATTATGTGGCCATACTGAAGAACATCTCAAGACATCAGCCAGGAACTTACAGCTTGGAGGGAAATGGGTCTTCCAAATGGACAATGACCCGAAACTACTGCCAAACTGGTTACACAGTGGCTTAAGGAGAATAAAGTCCATGTTTTGCAGTGGCCATCACAAAGCCCTGATCACTATCCTATTGAAAATTTATGGGCAAAGCCAAGGAGACTGGTGCGAGCGACGACCTCCAAACATGGCTCAGCTACACTAGATCTGTCAGGCGGAATCGTCTCAAATTCCACCAACTATTGAGAAGTTTCTGGAAGGATCCAAAACGTTTTCCCCAAGTCACACAGTGTAAGGGCAACGCCACCAAATACTAATGACCTGGAGGAAACGTCACTGTGCAGAAAGGAAGAAAAATGCCTGAAAACATTCTCTCTCTCTCTCTTTCTCTCTCTCTCTTTCTCTCTTTCTCTCTCTCTTTCTCTCTCTCTCGCTCTCTCTTTCTCTCTCTCTCTTTCTCTCTCTCTCGCTCTCTCTCTCTCTTTCTCTCTTTCTCTCTCTCTCTCTTTCTCTTTCTCTCTTTCTCTCTCTCTCTCTCTTTCTCGCTCTACTCACTTTCTCTCTCTTTTTCTCTCTCTCTTTCTTTCTCTTTCTCTCTCTCTGTCTCTTTCTGTCTCTCTCTCTTTTTCTCTTCTCTCTCTCTCTCCCAAATTCAAATTCAAATATGCTTTATTGGCAGGACCAAAATACAATTAGTGTTGCCAAAGCAAGAGAAATACAGTAAGTGTGGTGGGAGGGGATCAGGGTTATGGGGAGTTGGGGGCACAATTTGGGCTCTGAAAGTCCATTTAGGGGCCTTATGTTCCCCTCAGCTTATGACATGTGGTGACATATTGGGCGGCGATCTCCACCATTAATTCCTCTTCCCCCAGTAGGTTGCGGAGTTTCATGTCCTCGTCCATGGATGGAAAGTCCGGGGTATGGGTGGTAAATTTCTGGAAGTGGGAGGCCCTCACTGCTGAGTATTTGTCACAGTGCAGCAGGAAGTGCGCCTCGTCCTCCAGAGCCCCCTGCTGGCAGTGCTGGCACAGTCTGTTCTCCCGCGGCTTGTATGTCTGTTGGTGCCGCCCTGTTTCCACCTCTAGGCTGTGGGCACTCAGTCTGTACAGGCTCAGGGTCTGCCTGTCTTTGGGGTGGCGTAACCTTTCCAGATATGGGGCCAGAGTGTAGTCCCTCCACAGTGACCGTTAGATGGTGAGTTTCTGGGCGTTCTCTAATTCACTCGTCCAGTCCTCTATGTATTGCATCTTGCAGCTCTCTGAGATCTCTTTTATTTGGGCTTTTGTCAGGGTGTGTTGCTGACTTTGGCTGTACTGGCTGCCGGGGTTCCTGGCTTGCTCTGGGCTCCGGCTCAGCAGGGCTTTATGATGGTAGGAGCTGGGGTTGCTGTTCTGTATGTGCGCCTGGTGTGATAGCGCCCTCTTGTGTATAGTGAACCATAAGGGCGATCAGCCCAGCTCTGCCTGACAGGCTATGTTTGAGGTGCTGCGATGGACTTGGAGGAGATATTTACAGAACTCCATGTGGAAGACTTCGGTAGGGCTGGAATCCCACTTTGTGTGGTCTGGGTAGATCACTGGGCCCCATACCTCGCTGCCATATAGCAGTATAGGGGTGATGATGCTGTCAAATATCTTGAGCCAGACTCTCACAGGTGGTTTGAGGTGGTACAGTTGTCTTCTGATGGTGTAGAAGATTCTGCACGCTTTTCCTTTCAGGGCTTCTGCTGCTTGCTTGAGGCTCCCGTTATTGCTTAGCTCCAGACCGAGGTAGGTATAGCTGCTGGTTTTCTCCAGCGTGGAGCCATTTAATGTGAAGGAGGGAGTGTTTATTTTATTCTGGTTCCTCTTCTGAAACACCATGACTTTGGTTTTCTTTTGGTTGATGGGAAGCGCCCATGTGGTGCCGAATGTTTCCAGTACTGCCAGGCTATCTTGGAGGCCTTTCTCGGTTGGGGAGAGTAGCAGGAGGTCGTCTGCGTACAGCAGGATCTTCACCTCTCGGTCATGCAGACTGAGGCCTGGAGTGGGGGAGGACTCTAGAGCTGTTGCTAGTCCATTTATATAGATGTTGAATAGAGTTGGACTCAGGCTGCAGCCCTGTCTGACCCCACGGCCCTGCCGGAAGAAGGCCGTCCTTTTCCCGTTCACCTTCTCGCTGCACCGGTTCTCAGTGTATGAACTCTTGATCACGTCGTAGGTTCTGCCACCTATTCCTCTTTCCAGAAGTTTCAGGAACAGGCCAGGATGCCAAACTGAGTCAAATGCCTTTTTGAAGTCCACGAAACATGCAAATATTTTCCCATTTTTTGCCGTGGACGTGGGTCTTGATGAGGCTTTGCAGGGTGTAAATGTGGTCCGTGGTGCGGTGGTTTGGCATGAACCCAGCTTGGCTTCTGCTGAGGATGTCCCCCTGGGTGAGGAAGGCGATAATCCTTTTATTAATGATGCTGTTAAACAGTTTTCCCAGAATGCTGTTGACACAGATCCCTCTGTAGTTTGCTGGGTCATACCGGTCTCCATTCTTGTAGATGGGCGTTATGAGACCTTGGTTCCAGCTTTGAGGGAAGTAGCCGGAACTCAGGACGTGGGTGAATAGTTTAGCCAGTGCTGCATGAATGTCTGGGGAACTGTATTTGATCATCTCTGGCCGGTGCCGTCACTGCCCGCGGCCTTCTTACATTTTAGCAGTTTGATTCTGTCTTTTATTTCCAGCACACTGATTGGTATGTCCAGAGGATTTTGAAAGTCCTTGATTGTCTCCTCCATGTCCCTCAGTTTAGTCATTAGATGCTCTTGTTCTGG